>NC_139992.1:77301559-77346559 GCF_964263955.1 Coregonus lavaretus | reverse complement strand
TCTACCTGTGGTCCTCTCAACATCAACCTATCCCCAGTTCTAAAACACTAGGGTAGTCTACCTGTGGTCCTCAACATCAACCTATCCCCAGTTCTAAAACACTAGGGTAGTCTACCTGTGGTCCTCTCAACATCAACCTATCCCCAGTTCTAAAACACTAAGGTAGTCTACCTGTGGTCCTCAACATCAACCTATCCCCAGTTCTAAAACACTAGGGTAGTCTACCTGTGGTCCTCAACATCAACCTATCCCCAGTTCTAAAACACTAGGGTAGTCTACCTGTGGTCCTCAACATCAACCTATCCCCAGTTCTAAAACACTAGGGTAGTCTACCTGTGGTCCTCAACATCAACCTATCCCCAGTTCTAAAACACTAGGGTAGTCTACCTGTGGTCCTCAACATCAACCTATCCCCAGTTCTAAAACACTAGGGTAGTCTACCTGTGGTCCTCAACATCAACCTATCCCCAGTTCTAAAACACTAGGGTAGTCTACCTGTGGTCCTCTCAACATCAACCTATCCCCAGTTCTAAAACACTAAGGTAGTCTACCTGTGGTCCTCAACATCAACCTATCCCCAGTTCTAAAACACTAGGGTAGTCTACCTGTGGTCCTCAACATCAACCTATCCCCAGTTCTAAAACACTAGGGTAGTCTACCTGTGGTCCTCAACATCAACCTATCCCCAGTTCTAAAACACGAGGGTAGTCTACCTGTGGTCCTCTCAACATCAACCTATCCCCAGTTCTAAAACACTAGGGTAGTCTACCTGTGGTCCTCAACATCAACCTATCCCCAGTTCTAAAACACTAGGGTAGTCTACCTGTGGTCCTCTCAACATCAACCTATCCCCAGTTCTAAAACACTAGGGTAGTCTACCTGTGGTCCTCTCAACATCAACCTATCCCCAGTTCTAAAACACTAGGGTAGTCTACCTGTGGTCCTCTCAACATCAACCTATCCCCAGTTCTAAAACACTAGGGTAGTCTACCTGTGGTCCTCAACATCAACCTATCCCCAGTTCTAAAACACTAGGGTAGTCTACCTGTGGTCCTCTCAACATCAACCTATCCCCAGTTCTAAAACACTAGGGTAGTCTACCTGTGGTCCTCTCAACATCAACCTATCCCCAGTTCTAAAACACTAGGGTAGTCTACCTGTGGTCCTCAACATCAACCTATCCCCAGTTCTAAAACACTAAGGTAGTCTACCTGTGGTCCTCAACATCAACCTATCCCCAGTTCTAAAACACTAGGGTAGTCTACCTGTGGTCCTCAACATCAACCTATCCCCAGTTCTAAAACACTAGGGTAGTCTACCTGTGGTCCTCTCAACATCAACCTATCCCCAGTTCTAAAACACTAGGGTAGTCTACCTGTGGTCCTCAACATCAACCTATCCCCAGTTCTAAAACACTAGGGTAGTCTACCTGTGGTCCTCAACATCAACCTATCCCCAGTTCTAAAACACTAGGGTAGTCTACCTGTGGTCCTCTCAACATCAACCTATCCCCAGTTCTAAAACACTAGGGTAGTCTACCTGTGGTCCTCTCAACATCAACCTATCCCCAGTTCTAAAACACTAGGGTAGTCTACCTGTGGTCCTCAACATCAACCAGCAGGGTAACTATTCTTAGACCGGTCAGCTCTGCTCCCAGCAGGCTATTCCCTCTGCAGGTCAGATAGCTCTCTCCTGCTCCAGGAGTGTGTGTGTGTGTGTGTGTGTGTACCTGTAGTGTGTGTGTGTGTGTGTGTGTGTGTGTGTGTGTGTGTACCTGTAGTGTGTGTGTGTGTGTGTGCACCTGTAGTGTGTGTGTGTGTGTGTGTACCTGTAGTGTGTGTGTGTGTGTGCCTAACTGAAGTATGTGCTCCACTCTCCTTCCTGTTAATAAGAATGTAGGACACTGTTAGAGGAACAGGGGAACAGAGGAACAGGGGGAACAGGGGAACAAGGGAACAGGGGAACAGGGGGAACAGGGGTACAGGGGGAACAGGGGAACAGGGGAACAAGGGAACAGGGGAACAGAGGAACAGGGGGAACAGGGGTACAGGGGGAACAGGGGAACAAGGGAACAGGGGGAACAGGGGAACAAGGGAACAGGGGAACAGGGGGAACAGGGGTACAGGGGGAACAGGGGAACAAGGGAACAGGGGAACAGAGGAACAGGGGAACATCAAGGGAACCTAGTTGGACCCCTGCTTTATGATGACGTATACATACATAAGTACACACACACACACAGACAGACACACACACACAGACAGACACACACACACACACACACACACACACACACACACACACACACACACACACACACACACACACACACACACACAGACAGACACACACACACACACACAGACAGAAACCTCCAATCTGAAGTGTTGTGTTTCCAATAGATGGTGGACAAGCTGAGAGAGCACCTCAACAGACACCTGCCTCGTCTGGGGAAGAAGAAGATCGATGTGCTGGTGGTCAACTACGTGGCCAAGCTGGTGTGTGTGTGTGTGTGTATATTTGTGTTTGCATGTTCTTATTCTACAGTGCATTACCCAAAGGTTGCTTTCATTGTTTTTGCAGTTACAGAAACAAATGGCTGTATTGACAAGGAAAGGCCTGAGACAGACAGATTGTAGTTGAGAAATGAGAATAACCATTATCCTCCAATACATTTATTTCCTCCTGTGGATGACAGATCTACTCCCCACTGTTCATAGCTCAGTCATGACGTCAGAGAGGCTCTGTACGGTACATCGTACATAGATATCACTGACTGAAGAACACCGTCCTAGAGTTTAACCTTAGGTGGAAATAATGCACTAGATATCAGGAAGAGACAAGCCTTTTCCATAAAGTGTGTGTGAGTGTGAGGTTGTGTGTTTTGGTGTGCGTGCGTGTGTGTGTGAGGATATGAGAGTGTTTCTTCCTGTTATTGCAGTAAAAGAGAGAAGAAGAGGATGTGAGGAGTCATGCTTGGTCAGCCACTGTGTGTGTGTGTGTGTGTGTGGGGATGTAATGGGTGTGAAAGTGGCAGTGTAAAAATAAATCCTAGTAACCCTTGTTTCTCTTGCTATGCGTTGCCATGGACTACTATTCATTTGTTGCTCAATAGAGAACAGGAACTGCTACAGTATGTGAAACTGTAGAAATAGGAAGTGAATGTGAAACGTTTTAATAGTGGTCTTGTCATGTAACATTTGAGTAAATCAGATGTTTAAATTCTCAGAGCATTCATCCCTGACCTCTTTTCTCTGTGTGTGTGTGTGTGTGTTTGTGCATGTCTGGTGTGTGTGTGTGTGTGTGTGTGTGTGTGTGTGTGTGTGTGTAGCTGGAGCTGATCAGACACATGCTGGAGTCTGTATGGCTGAAGTACAAACTGGGCCCTTTGGTGCTGTGCTTGTAAGTTGCTCCCTGATACAGTACATGCTGTGGGTGTGTGGGTGTTAGTGTGTGTTACTGTGTGTGTGTGTGTGTGTTACTGTGTGTGTGTGTGTGTTAGTGTGTGTGTGTTAGTGTATGTCCACGTGTATAACTACCATCCCTCATCAGCCAGTGCCTTCGGAAAGTATTCAGACCACTTGACTTTTCCCACATTGTTAGGTTACAACCTTATTCTAAAATTGATTAAACCGTTTTCCCCCCCTCATCCATCTACACACAATACCCCATAATGACAAAGCAAAAACAGGATTTTAGAATTTTTTTGCTAATTTATAAAAAATAAAAAACTGAAATATCACATGTATATAAGTATTCAGACCCTTTACTCAGTACTTTGTTGAAGCACCTTTGGCAGCGATTACAGCCTCAAGTCTTCTTGGGTATGATGCTACAAGCTTGGCACACATGTATTTGGGAGTTTCTCCCATTCTTCTCTGCAGATCCTCTCAAGCTCTGTCAGGTTGGATGGGGAGCGTTGCTGCACAGCTATTTTCAGGTCTCTCCAGAGATGTTTGATCGGGTTCAAGTCCGGGCTCTGGCTGGGCCACTCAAGGACATTCAGAGACTTGTCCCAAAGCCACTCCTGTGTTGTCTTGGCTATGTGCTTAGGGTCGTTGTCCTGTTGGAAGGTGAACCTTCACCCCAGTCTGAGGTCCTGACAGCTCTGGAGAAGGTTTTCATCAAGGATCTCTCTGTACTTTGCTCCGTTCATCTTGGCCTCGATCCTGACTAGTCTCCCAGTCCCTGCAGCTGAAAACCATCCCCACAGCATGATGCTGCCACCACCATGCTTCAACGTAGGGATGGTGCCAGGTTTCCTCCAGAATTGACGCTTGGCATTCAGGCCAAAGAGTTCAATATTGGTTTCATCAGACCAGAGAATCTTGTTTCTCATGGTCTGAGAGTCCTTTAGGTGCATTTTGGCAAACCCCAAGCGGGCTGTCATGTGCCTTTTACTGAGGAGTGGCTTCCGTCTGGCCACTCTACCATAAAAGGCCTGATTGGTGGAGTGCTACAGAGATGGTTGTCCTTCTGGAAGGTTCTCGCATCTCCACAGAGGAACTCTAGAGCTCTGTCAGAGTGACCATCGGGTTCTTGGTCACCTCAATGACCAAGGCCCTTCTCCCCCGATTGCTCAGTTTGGCCTGGCGGCCAGCTCTAGGAAGAGTCTTGGTGGTTCCAAACTTCTTCCATTTAAGAATGATGGAGGCCACTGTGTTCTTGGGGACCTTCAATGCTGCAGACATTTTTTGGTACCCTTCCCCAGATCTGTGCCTCGACCTGCCTGTCTCGGAGCTCTACGGACAATTCCTTTGACCTCATGGCTTGGTTTTTGCTCTGACATGCACTGTCAACTGTGGGACCTTATATACAGTGGGGGAAAAAGTATTTAGTCAGCCACCAATTGTGCAAGTTCTCCCACTTAAAAAGATGAGAGAGGCCTGTAATTTTCATCATAGGTACACGTCAACTATGACAGACAAAATGAGAAAGAAAATTCCAGAAAATCACATTGTAGGATTTTTTATGAATTTATTTGCAAATTATGGTGGAAAATAAGTATTTGGTCAATAACAAAAGTTTCTCAATACTTTGTTATATACCCTTTGTTGGCAATGACACAGGTCAAACGTTTTCTGTAAGTCTTCACAAGGTTTTCACACACTGTTGCTGGTATTTTGGCCCATTCCTCCATGCAGATCTCCTCTAGAGCAGTGATTGTTTTGGGGCTGTCGCTGGGCAACACAGACTTTCAACTCCCTCCAAAGATTTTCTATGGGGTTGAGATCTGGAGACTGGCTAGGCCACTCCAGGACCTTGAAGTGCTTCTTACGATGCCACTCCTTCGTTGCCCGGGCGGTGTGTTTGGGATCATTGTCATGCTGAAAGACCCAGCCACGTTTCATCTTCAATGCCCTTGCTGATGGAAGGAGGTTTTCACTCATAATCTCTCGATTCATGGCCCCATTCATTCTTTCCTTTACACGGATCAGTCGTCCTGGTCCCTTTGCAGAAAAACAGCCCCAAAGCATGATGTTTCCACCCCCATGCTTCACAGTAGGTATGGTGTTCTTTGGATGCAACTCAGCATTCTTTGTCCTCCAAACACGACGAGTTGAGTTTTTACCAAAAAGTTATATTTTGGTTTCATCTGACCATATGACATTCTCCCAATCCTCTTCTGGATCATCCAAATGCACTCTAGCAAACTTCAGACGGGCCTGGACATGTACTGGCTTAAGCAGGGGGACACGTCTGGCACTGCAGGATTTGAGTCCCTGGCGGCGTAGTGTGTTACTGATGGTAGGCTTTGTTACTTTGGTCCCAGCTCTCTGCAGGTCATTCACTAGGTCCCCCCGTGTGGTTCTGGGATTTTTGCTCACCGTTCTTGTGATCATTTTGACCCCACGGGGTGAGATCTTGCGTGGAGCCCCAGATCGAGGGAGATTATCAGTGGTCTTGTATGTCTTCCATTTCCTAATAATTGCTCCCACAGTTGATTTCTTCAAACCAAGCTGCTTACCTATTGCAGATTCAGTCTTCCCAGCCTGGTGCAGGTCTACAATTTTGTTTCTGGTGTCCTTTGACAGCTCTTTGGTCTTGGCCATAGTGGAGTTTGGAGTGTGACTGTTTGAGGTTGTGGACAGGTGTCTTTTATACTGATAACAAGTTCAAACAGGTGCCATTAATACAGGTAACGAGTGGAGGACAGAGGAGCCTCTTAAAGAAGAAGTTACAGGTCTGTGAGAGCCAGAAATCTTGCTTGTTTGTAGGTGACCAAATACTTATTTTCCACCATAATTTGCAAATAAATTCATTAAAAATCCTACAATGTGATTTTCTGGATTTTTTTTCCTCAATTTGTCTGTCATAGTTGACGTGTACCTATGATGAAAATTACAGGCCTCTCTCATCTTTTTTATAATAATAATATAATAATATGCCATTTAGCAGACGCTTTTATCCAAAGCGACTTACAGTCATGCGTGCATACATTTTTTTTTGTGTATGGGTGGTCCCGGGGATCGAACCCACTACCTTGGCGTTACAAGCGCCGTGCTCTACCAGCTGAGCTACAGAGGACTTGCAGGTAACTTAAGTGGGAGAACTTGCACAATTGGTGGCTAACTAAATACTTTTTTCCCCCACTGTAGATAGGTGTGTGCCTTTCCAAATCATGTCCAATCAATTGAATTTACCACAGGTGGACTCCAATCAAGTTGTAGAAACATCTCAAGGATGATCAATGGAAACAGGATGCACCTGAGCTCAATTTCGAGTCTCATAGCAAAGGGTCTGTATAGTTATGTAAATAAGGTATTTCTGTTTTTTATTTTTTATAAATTTGCAAAAATTCTAAAAACCTGTTTTGACTTTGTCATTATGGGGTATTGTGTATCGCTGAGGATTATTATTTTTTAAATCAATTTTAGAATAAGGCTGTAACGTAACAAAATGTGGAAAAAGTCAAGGGGTCTGAATACTTTCCGAAGGCACTGTACGTTAAGTTCCTCCCTTATACATGCTGACAGTGTGGGGGTGTCCCCATGTGTAGAAAACGAACTAACAGTGATTAAAATGGATTTATAAGGGGCTCCCTCATATGTGTTGACAGTGTGTGGCTTTCTGTGTGTGTGTGTGTGTGTGTGTGTGTGTGTGTGTGTGTGTCTACAGTGTGTATGTAAGTCCTGTTCCATTGATGTTAACTATCCAATCTGCTCTAGAAAGCAGCAGGGCAGTTCAGCAGAGTGGGCCGTGTTTCACCTGATGTGTCGGATACTGGAGGCTACAAAGACTCTGTGTCTCCCCCTCCCTCCTGGTAAGAAGAACCCTGTTCAACCTTCTCAATATAACAGTGCTTATTCATGTATTGTACCTTGTTCAACCTTCTCGAAATAACCAAGGTGTTAAACTTATTTTAACCTCCCTGTCCAGTCTCTCAAAATAACAAAGCACTTCAACAGAGCTTATAGAGAGCCTGGCTCTACAATATTAAATAAACAGAGCTTATAGAGAGTCTGGCTCTACAATATTAAATAAACAGAGCTTATAGAGAGCTCTACAATATTAAATAAACAGAGCTTATAGAGAGCTCTACAATATTAAATAAACAGAGCTTATAGAGAGTCTGGCTCTACAATATTAAATAAACAGAGCTTATAGAGAGCTTTACAATATTAAATAAACAAGAGCTTATAGAGAGTCTGGCTCTACAATATTAAATAAACAGAGCTTATAGAGAGTCTGGCTCTACAATATTAAATAAACAGAGCTTATAGAGAGCTCTACAATATTAAATAAACAGAGCTTATAGAGAGCTCTACAATATTAAATAAACAGAGCTTATAGAGAGCTTTACAATATTAAATAAACAGAGCTTATAGAGAGTCTGGCTCTACAATATAAAATAAACAGAGCTTATAGAGAGCTCTACAATATAAAATAAACAGAGCTTATAGAGAGCTCTACAATATTAAATAAACAGAGCTTCTAGAGAGTCTGGCTCTACAATATTAAATAAACAGAGCTTATAGAGAGTCTGGCTCTACAATATAAAATAAACAGAGCTTATAGAGAGCTCTACAATATTAAATAAACAGAGCTTATAGAGAGCTCTACAATATAAAATAAGCAGAGCTTATAGAGAGCTCTACAATATTAAATAAACAGAGCTTATAGAGAGCTCTACAATATTAAATAAACAGAGCTTATAGAGAGCTTTACAATATTAAATAAACAGAGCTTATAGAGAGCTCTACAATATAAAATAAACAGAGCTTATAGAGAGCTCTACAATATTAAATAAACAGAGCTTATAGAGAGTCTGCCTCTACAATATTAAATAAACAGAGCTTATAGAGAGCTCTACAATATTAAATAAACAGAGTTTATAGAGAGCTCTACAATATTAAATAAACAGAGCTTATAGAGAGCTCTACAATATTAAATAAACAGAGCTTATAGAGAGTCTGCCTCTACAATATTAAATAAACAGAGCTTATAGAGAGCTCTACAATATTAAATAAACAGAGTTTATAGAGAGCTCTACAATATTAAATAAACAGAGCTTATAGAGAGCTCTACAATATTAAATAAACAGAGCTTATATAGAGTCTGCCTCTACAATATTAAATAAACAGAGCTTATAGAGAGCCTGCCTCTACAATATTAAATAAATATTCAAGCAAATTGCGTCTGACGTTGTGTTGCTGTGTGTTTGCAGGGTACCACACTCTACTGGCAGTGTTGGGGGTTCGCTGTCTCCCCAGACACACCTTCCTGCAGTACGTTGACCATGGTGTGCTGCAGCTCACTGAGACCTTCGTCGCACGACTCATGACAGGTACACACACACACACACACACACACACAGGGCTATAGACACACGATACGTGCATATACCCAGTATATACACACACACACACAATTTATCAGATGGCATGATTCAGCTATTGTGCCATAATGTAATTTGTCAGTAACTGTTAAACCTGTTCTCATGAAATTGAGTCAGCGAGCTGGCAATACAGTTCTGTACTTTTCCACAGTAAGCTGGAACCTCTTAGATTTCAGTACTGTCTGTTTTACAGACTTACAGTGTAACCATGTCTGCCCCCTCCATGCTTAAATACAGATGAATACTGTAACCGTGTCTGCCCCCTCCATGCTTAAATACAGATTAATACTGTAACCATGACTGCCTCCTCCATGCTTAAATACAGATTAATACTGTAACCATGTCTGCCCCCTCCATGCTTAAATACAGATTAATACTGTAACTGTGTCTGCCTCCTCATGCTTAAATACAGATTAATACTGTAACCATGAATGCCTCCTCCATGCTTAAATACAGATTAATACTGTAACCGTGTCTGCCTCCTCCATGCTTAAATACAGATTAATACTGTAACCGTGTCTGCCTCCTCCATGCTTAAATAGAGATTAATACTGTAACCGTGTCTGCCTCCTCCATGCTTAAATACAGATTAATACTGTAACCGTGTCTGCCTCCTCCATGCTTAAATACAGATTAATACTGTAACCGTGTCTGCCCCCGCCATTCCTAAATACATAAAGCCCTACTAGGATAGTGATGTGCTTTCTACCTAGGCTGTGTCCCAAATGGCACCCTTTTCCCAATGTAGGGCACTTCTTTTAACCAGGGTCCATAGGGTTCTGGTCAAAAGTAGTGCACTATATAGAGAATAGTGTGGCATTTGAGACACACACCTAGAGGTCAATCTAATCTAACAGAGGACACTAACAGCAATAGCTCAGTCACTATATTAAAGATAGCGCTCTGTTCATTGATTTATCATGGTCACTGGAACTGTCAAAAAGCCTTTGAGTTATAGGTCTGGGAGTTTAGTTTGAAGGTGACATTACAAGGTTATAGGTCTAGGAGTTTAGTTTGGAGAGAGGGACTGGAGAGAGTGACTGTGTTGTGTAGATGTTGCACAGTGTTGTGTTTACCAAGACAGTGATCATGGAATGTAAGCACTAGAAGCCCAAGTGCCACTGCAACTCCCACCCACAGTCCTGCTGGGTTTTTATACCTGTTAGATACAAGCACAGGCTAAACATGACCATGTTCCTCATCCACTGTTTGAATTGCACCAATACTTGCATTCATATCTTCATATTTTACAATAACACAATGTAACACTGTACAATATAGTTGTTTCTTTACAAAGACATTGAAGTGTTATTGCTATACCCAAACAGTTTGCTTCACAGAATCTAAATGTCTTGAGTTACACTCTTGTAATACAAAGGTCAACTAATACAAACCCTCCCAGACAGTCAAGTCAGTACCTGGTAAGAAGAATAGTGCAACGCCTACAGCCCTAGATACCAGTTCATGCTTGGACAGATTTCCCAATACTTGCATTGACATCTCAATCTTTTAAGATATCACATTACAATACAGTCTTGTACTAAGATGTTACAATACCCGAACAGTGAGATGTTATAGTGCTGTAATAGGAACACTCTCAAACTTTTTGTACCTGGTAACAATCAGAATGCAGTACTACAAACAGTCCTATAATACTGTTTCATGCTTGGCCAGTTTCAGTACAGTTTATATTACATATCTTCCTCAGAGTACAAACAAAACAATCTCTGAAGATGAAAGCAAAGTACAATAATATGCCATTTTAGCAGACGCTTTTATCCAAAGCGACTTAGTCATGTGTGCATACATTTTTACGTATGGGTGGTCCTGGGGATCGAACCCACTACCCTGGCGTTACAAGCGCCATGCTCTACCAATTGAGCTACAGAGGACCACAACAACATTATTGTTTTCAATATTTAGTCTAGACAGAGATAAGGAAATCTGATTTCTGGGGAGTAAGTCGTGCGTAATCAAGTGGTAAAATGAATCTGTGTAATTGCCCTTAAAGTGTTTTGAATACCGTAGCAGTCGGAGATGGTGGGTTTTCACACTCCCAGAAAGTCCTTCTGGGACAATAGAAACAGCATTGCTGAAGATAAAAGGTTTCGATTATTTTAAATAATTAAAAACTATCTATTTTTCCTCTTGTGTAGATTTAGACAACAGTGATGCCAATGAGGAGCTGAAGTTCAGCATTCTGAAGAGACTACCTGAGGTAAAAGTTGCATTTCTCTCAAAGGTGGTAATTGCATTGTGATGTTTGTTACTTCCACCTGTCTAAGCAGTGGAATGTGAATGTCTTTAGCCAATCAGAGGATTCTTGGGCTGTTGTTGCAGCCAAGAGAGGAAGTGAAGCAGCTACAACAGAGAAACAAAGGCACATTCCTTCTGCTGTTCAACTCATAATCATAGAGGGGGTTAAGCGTATTTCCCTTTTTACCTGACCTTGAACTTAAGCATGAGAATAGCATGCTATTCACCCGCTATTCGTTTGGGGTGGAGATCAAAGAAATGAAGGCGTGTCTACAGATACGCGGTATTCTGACCTTGACTTAATTCCCTCATAATTCCACCACCTTGACACGTGAGGAAACGGTCTCAAGTGGGACAGTGAAATAGGCTATAAATAGCTGTGCCGTTATTCAGAATTTTTATTGTATACCCCAATAAAATGTGCCTAAATAATCTAACAGATCAGAGTATTTTTAAATCTACCATTTGGTGCTGAAACGGAGATGAAGTTCCATATCTGGCTTTCTTTCACTGACCTCTATTGTCCGAACCCGTTCTCTCTATGTATTCTAGTTTGTCAACAAAATTCTAATTAAAGGTACACCATATTTAAAGGGATGGCTTAAGCAGGGTGTACACTACACTATTTTGATGTCCCAGACAAGTTTTTGAGATCGGAGACAAAATCCCCATGTCGTTGCCTACTCGGTGCGAGCGGCCGTCACCGACGCTTGTTTAATGTGAGCGGGTCAAGAGACACAATCTGAGGACTACCGATGTCATCTTTGAGCAGTCCCAGACATCCCGATATTTTCAAACATGTTTTATTTTATGGGCACAAAATCTGCAATGCTCTTATAGAGTGAGATGTGCAACGACAAGTTTTGAGAACGGTGATCAGCAATAGCAAATGAGAGCTCGCCAGAGAAGAAGCCAGTGAGATGATGACGTTTTGCATAACCCAGGATGTGTAGACTCTCGAGAAGGAACGATGACTACTACCAAAGTATGCGTTTGTACTTGCCTTTAAATCAAAGCCAAAGTGTCAAATCGTTACAGCTCTGAAGCTCACAAGCAATGTTATTCCATTCAAAATGTTGGCTAGATATTTCAACTCTGAAGGGGAAGCGTGAATGTCTGACTGAAAACGTTTGAGGCTGCTTTGAGCCACAGCTCGTTGTAGCTACGTTAAATCAAATCACATCATTGTTTTGGCGAGACAGCGTGGTATTGAGAATCCTCACGACCAAGGGAAGAATCTTGTAGTGTGTGACCCCCGTCTGTGCCAGATCATTTAGTGTGCGCACCACTACGTTGGCAAGACAAAAAAAAAACATACAGGAAAGATGGTCGTTTAATGTGAGAGGTTTAGCGAGGTTAGGATTTTGTAGTGTACACCCGGCTTTAAGATGAATGTACTGAAAACCCTATTGAATGAAAACTCCACGAGAAAATCTATTGGCCAGAAAGTTGAAGGGTTTTCAGTGGTTGAATTAAATGTATTCAGCGCTCGCAAGGGAAACACGCCTGCAAAGCCCGTTACGCACCTGCATAAGGTAAGTCTGAATACCAACTACTGAGAAGTGCTTAGGAAAGGCGTGTGCGTAAGAAAGGCATCATTTCCTAAATCGGTATCGGGCCCTTAGCGAATATCGATTCATTTACCAGTCAACACATGATAGGTTTTACACAGGTTGAGAAACTTGTGTTGAAGGCCTCGTTATAGAGGACATGGGGTACCTATCTAATTGTTGTTGTTATTTACAGCCCATGGAGCAGAGGATCTGTCACCTGTGGGATCACCCCATCAGTTCAGCCTGTATCTCCAGAGACTATGTCAGAGGCCTACTGGAGAAACACGCCAACACCAAAGTAACACTGACCTGTTCTGCTTCAACTAATCAACTGTACAATCACCAATTCAGTATCACCAAGAGCAGGAAGTAGTTATTGCTGGACTTGATTAGTTAGATGGTTTGTCTGTTGTTCCAGGGTTCTACGTTCATGGAGAGAGATGAGCCTGGCTTCAGGCCTGAGTTCCTGCCTCTCACATTCCTGGCCAAAATCCTGTTGGATGTGGAAGATCGAGGTATTTATTTAGAGAATGTTTCTCTGGTCTGTACAAGTGAAACTAGCTTATTAAACAGCCAAGCCAAACTGTGTTTAAGTGTGTGTCTGTACGGTGTGTGTGTCTGTACTGTGTGTGTGTGTGTGTGTGTGTGTTTCTGATGGTGTGTCTATTCTGTGTTGCAGCTCTGAACCCTTTTGAGGAGCATGACAATGTGGATGCCAGGTTTGTGGAGGAGACGTCTCTGAAACAGACTCTGATCCTGCTGGGCTTCCAGGACAAGTGAGGGAGGGAGAGACCGATTGGAGAGAGAGAGAGAGAGAGAGAGAGAGAGAGAGAGAGAGGTGAAGAAAGAGGCGGAGCAGGTCATGGCTCCAAGTTTTCACTCAACACTTCATATTCCATAAGCACTCAGAGAGCGGGGACAGTTTGAAATGACACTTTCAATGTTGATTACTCAACGCTCCAATACACGAGAATCTATGAAATCCATTCGATTCTGATGACAAATGGGTCTGGTGACAATAGTAATCGGTTATGCATTCATTTGACAGGTTGATATTTCTCCCCCCTCTGTCTGTTGCTCAACCCCCCACACTGACCGGATGGATGAGGCTCTTACAGTAAGAGGGGAAGTTCTCTGGAAGGTGTCTGAATTACAACACCACATGTGTCCTGTATGACATCTGTATATTTCCATTTCAGAGGAACTAATGCATGGTTAGATTTCAGGAATAACACAGTGATTTGGAGTGGAATCGAGGAAATGCGTTGATCAGGTACAATAATAAACTGGCAAAGGGATTTTTTTTGGTAATGTTTACACGTGTAAAGCCATTTTGTATAAATTAAACTCTAAATAAAAGATTTGTTGCATGTTTCTAACAACCGTCTCTCTTCTTTCAATAAGACTGCTCGTGATAGCCGTGGCAGCGTCACATTGATACCCTATTCCCTGTGAGTCATACAGCGACATAAAGTGACTCATAAGTAAACCATAAATAAGTACATTATCCCATCATCACTCTGATTATCACACGCTAATGCTAGCCACTCTGCTGCAGTGTGGATTGTTATGGTTCAGACAGAGAGACAGAGACACACCCTGTTAGCCGAGGGAACAGACAGAGACCTGGCTAACTCCACAGATACAGTCGCTCAGGAAATGAACAGGCGTTCTACACAATATCTGATGTCGCTGTCTTGGACGCTTCCACCAGGCACATTTCTCCCAAAGCCAAGCTTTGATTCTCAGAATCGCAGAGCTCACACACACACACTCAACACACACACTCAACACATATACACACACACACACACAACACACACTCAACACACACACACACACACACACACACACACACATACTGACAGTCCCACTCCACCTTCTCTTCCTCCTTCACTTTTACCAGAAATGTAAAGAATCATGAGTGAAATCCCTCGGAAAGATTCTCCGTAAGGTCTAGGTTACTGGAGGAGGGTAACTAGAAACAGCTACAGTATTGCCAGTAAGACCTCATGCCTTCAGCAGAAATCCAACCCAGATGCATGGCACACTCCCTGCTCTGCTTCTCAGGAACAAAACAGGAACAAGACTGCAAACGAGGTGAAAATATAGCTGTCGTTTAATGAGCTGTGCTTGTGTTGAGAATCGAAAGGCCTGTGTCTAAAGGCCCTATGATGATTGGCTGATAAATATTATCCTGTCCCTGGTAACCCCAGTGTCCCATATGGAGTGCTATTAGTTCCAACAGAAATGTAACTGAATTAAATGTATGTTGACACTCATATCACTCCATAGTCTCAGATAGATCTAGGTGGGTTAGAAGTAGTAGTAGTGTTTGGTCCAGGTCTACAGTATATCTCAATGTGTTTGGTCCAGGTCTACAGTATATCTCACTGTGTTTGGTCCAGGTCTACAGTATATCTCACTGTGTTTGGTCCAGGTCTACAGTATATCTCAATGTGTTTGGTCTAGGTCTATATCTCAATGTGTTTGGTCCAGGTCTACAGTATATCTCAATGTGTTTGGTCCAGGTCTACAGTATATCTCACTGTGTTTGGTCCAGGTCTACAGTATATCTCACTGTGTTTGGTCCAGGTCTACAGTATATCTCAATGTGTTTGGTCTAGGTCTATATCTCACTGTATTTGGTCCAGGTCTACATCTCAATGTGTTTGGTCCAGGTCTACAGTATATCTCAATGTGTTTGGTCCAGGTCTATATCTCAATGTGTTTGGTCCAGGTCTACAGTATATCTCAATGTGTTTGGTCCAGGTCTACAGTATATCTCACTGTGTTTGGTCCAGGTCTACAGTATATCTCACTGTGTTTGGTCCAGGTCTACAGTATATCTCACTGTGTTTGGTCCAGGTCTACAGTATATCTCACTGTGTTTGGTCCAGGTCTACATCTCAATGTGTTTGGTCCAGGTCTATATCTCAATGTGTTTGGTCCAGGTCTACATCTCAATGTGTTTGGTCCAGGTCTACATCTCAATGTGTTTGGTCCAGGTCTATATCTCAATGTGTTTGGTCCAGGTCTACAGTATATCTCAATGTGTTTGGTCCAGGTCTAGATCTCAATGTGTTTGGTCCAGGTCTATATCTCAATGGGTTTAGGTTCAGGTCTATATCTCAATGGGTTTAGGTTCAGGTCTATATCTCAATGGGTTTAGGTTCAGGTCTATATCTCAATGTGTTTGGTCCAGGTCTAGATCTCAATGTGTTTGGTCCAGGTCTATATCTCAATGTGTTTGGTTCAGGTCTATATCTCAATGTGTTTGGTCCAGGTCTATATCTCAATAGGTTTAGGTCCAGGTCTACATTTCAATGTGTTTGGTCCAAGTCTACAGTATATCTCAATGTGTTTGGTCCAGGTCTATATCTCAATGGGTTTGGTCCAGGTCTACAGTATATCTCAATGTGTTTGGTCCAGGTCTACAGTATATCTCACTGTGTTTGGTCCAGGTCTACAGTATATCTCACTGTGTTTGGTCCAGGTCTACAGTATATCTCACTGTGTTTGGTCCAGGTCTACAGTATATCTCACTGTGTTTGGTCCAGGTCTACAGTATATCTCACTGTGTTTGGTCCAGGTCTACATCTCAATGTGTTTGGTCCATATAATATGTTTACACGTGTAAAGCCATTTTGTATAAATTAAACTCTAAATAAAAGATTTGTTGCATGTTTCTAACAACCGTCTCTCTTCTTTCAATAAGACTGCTCGTGATAGCCGTGGCAGCGTCACATTGATACCCTATTCCCTGTGAGTCATACAGCGACATAAAGTGACTCATAAGTAAACCATAAATAAGTACATTATCCCATCATCACTCTGATTATCACACGCTAATGCTAGCCACTCTGCTGCAGTGTGGATTGTTATGGTTCAGACAGAGAGACAGAGACACACCCTGTTAGCCGAGGGAACAGACAGAGACCTGGCTAACTCCACAGATACAGTCGCTCAGGAAATGAACAGGCGTTCTACACAATATCTGATGTCGCTGTCTTGGACGCTTCCACCAGGCACATTTCTCCCAAAGCCAAGCTTTGATTCTCAGAATCGCAGAGCTCACACACACACACTCAACACACACACTCAACACATATACACACACACACACACAACACACACTCAACACACACACACACACACACACACACACATACTGACAGTCCCACTCCACCTTCTCTTCCTCCTTCACTTTTACCAGAAATGTAAAGAATCATGAGTGAAATCCCTCGGAAAGATTCTCCGTAAGGTCTAGGTTACTGGAGGAGGGTAACTAGAAACAGCTACAGTATTGCCAGTAAGACCTCATGCCTTCAGCAGAAATCCAACCCAGATGCATGGCACACTCCCTGCTCTGCTTCTCAGGAACAAAACAGGAACAAGACTGCAAACGAGGTGAAAATATAGCTGTCGTTTAATGAGCTGTGCTTGTGTTGAGAATCGAAAGGCCTGTGTCTAAAGGCCCTATGATGATTGGCTGATAAATATTATCCTGTCCCTGGTAACCCCAGTGTCCCATATGGAGTGCTATTAGTTCCAACAGAAATGTAACTGAATTAAATGTATGTTGACACTCATATCACTCCATAGTCTCAGATAGATCTAGGTGGGTTAGAAGTAGTAGTAGTGTTTGGTCCAGGTCTACAGTATATCTCAATGTGTTTCAACATCTCAATGTGTTTGGTCCAGGTCTACAGTATATCTCAATGTGTTTGATCCAGGTCTACAGTATATCTCAATGTGTTTGGTCCAGGTCTACAGTATATCTCACTGTGTTTGGTCCAGGTCTACAGTATATCTCACTGTGTTTGGTCCAGGTCTACAGTATATCTCACTGTGTTTGGTCCAGGTCTACAGTATATCTCAATGTGTTTGGTCTAGGTCTATATCTCACTGTATTTGGTCCAGGTCTACATCTCAATGTGTTTGGTCCAGGTCTACAGTATATCTCAATGTGTTTGGTCCAGGTCTATATCTCAATGTGTTTGGTCCAGGTCTACAGTATATCTCAATGTGTTTGGTCCAGGTCTACAGTATATCTCACTGTGTTTGGTCCAGGTCTACAGTATATCTCACTGTGTTTGGTCCAGGTCTACAGTATATCTCACTGTGTTTGGTCCAGGTCTACAGTATATCTCACTGTGTTTGGTCCAGGTCTACAGTATATCTCACTGTGTTTGGTCCAGGTCTACATCTCAATGTGTTTGGTCCAGGTCTATATCTCAATGTGTTTGGTCCAGGTCTACATCTCAATGTGTTTGGTCCAGGTCTACATCTCAATGTGTTTGGTCCAGGTCTATATCTCAATGTGTTTGGTCCAGGTCTACAGTATATCTCAATGTGTTTGGTCCAGGTCTAGATCTCAATGTGTTTGGTCCAGGTCTATATCTCAATGGGTTTAGGTTCAGGTCTATATCTCAATGGGTTTAGGTTCAGGTCTATATCTCAATGGGTTTAGGTTCAGGTCTATATCTCAATGTGTTTGGTCCAGGTCTAGATCTCAATGTGTTTGGTCCAGGTCTACAGTATATCTCAATGTGTTTGGTCCAGGTCTATATCTCAATGTGTTTGGTCCAGGTCTACAGTATATCTCAATGTGTTTGGTCCAGGTCTACAGTATATCTCACTGTGTTTGGTCCAGGTCTACAGTATATCTCACTGTGTTTGGTCCAGGTCTACAGTATATCTCACTGTGTTTGGTCCAGGTCTACAGTATATCTCACTGTGTTTGGTCCAGGTCTACAGTATATCTCACTGTGTTTGGTCCAGGTCTACATCTCAATGTGTTTGGTCCAGGTCTACAGTATATCTCAATGTGTTTGGTCCAGGTCTACATCTCAATGTGTTTGGTCCAGGTCTACAGTATATCTCAATGTGTTTGGTCCAGGTCTATATCTCAATGTGTTTGGTCCAGGTCTACAGTATATCTCAATGTGTTTGGTCCAGGTCTACAGTATATCTCACTGTGTTTGGTCCAGGTCTACAGTATATCTCACTGTGTTTGGTCCAGGTCTACAGTATATCTCACTGTGTTTGGTCCAGGTCTACAGTATATCTCACTGTGTTTGGTCCAGGTCTACAGTATATCTCACTGTGTTTGGTCCAGGTCTACATCTCAATGTGTTTGGTCCAGGTCTATATCTCAATGTGTTTGGTCCAGGTCTACATCTCAATGTGTTTGGTCCAGGTCTACATCTCAATGTGTTTGGTCCAGGTCTATATCTCAATGTGTTTGGTCCAGGTCTACAGTATATCTCAATGTGTTTGGTCCAGGTCTAGATCTCAATGTGTTTGGTCCAGGTCTATATCTCAATGGGTTTAGGTTCAGGTCTATATCTCAATGGGTTTAGGTTCAGGTCTATATCTCAATGGGTTTAGGTTCAGGTCTATATCTCAATGTGTTTGGTCCAGGTCTAGATCTCAATGTGTTTGGTCCAGGTCTATATCTCAATGTGTTTGGTTCAGGTCTATATCTCAATGTGTTTGGTCCAGGTCTATATCTCAATAGGTTTAGGTCCAGGTCTACATTTCAATGTGTTTGGTCCAAGTCTACAGTATATCTCAATGTGTTTGGTCCAGGTCTATATCTCAATGGGTTTAGGTTCAGGTCTATATCTCAATGGGTTTAGGTTCAGGTCTATATCTCAATGTGTTTGGTCCAGGTCTATATCTCAATGTGTTTGGTTCAGGTCTATATCTCAATGTGTTTGGTCCAGGTCTATATCTCAATGGGTTTAGGTCCAGGTCTACATTTCAATGTGTTTGGTCCAAGTCTACAGTATATCTCACTGTGTTTGGTCCAGGGTCTATATCTCAATGGGTTTAGTCCAGGTCTACAGTATACAGTGGGGAGAACAAGTATTTGATACACTGCCGATTTTGCAGGTTTTCCTACTTACAAAGTATGTAGAGGTCTGTAATTATTATCATAGGTACACTTCAACTGTGAGAGACGGAATCTAAAACAAAAATCCAGAAAATCACATTGTATGATTTTTAAGTAATTAATTTGCATTTTATTGCATGACATAAGTATTTGATCACCTACCAACCAGTAAGAATTCCGGCTCTCACAGACCTGTCAGTTTTTCTTTAAGAAGCCCTCCTGTTCTCCACTCATTACCTGTATTAACTGCACCTGTTTGAACTCGTTACCTGTATAAAAGACACCTGTCCACACACTCAATCAAACAGACTCCAACCTCTCCACAATGGCCAAGACCAGAGAGCTGTGTAAGGACATCAGGGATACAATTGTAGACCTGCACAAGGCTGGGATGGGCTATAGGACAATAGGCAAGCAGCTTGGTGAGAAGGCAACAACTGTTGGCGCAATTATTAGAAAATGGAAGAAGTTCAAGATGACGGTCAATCACCCTCGGTCTGGGGCTCCATGCAAGATCTCACCTCGTGGGGCATCAATGATCATGAGGAAGGTGAGGGATCAGCCCAGAACTACACGGCAGGACCTGGTCAATGACCTGAAGAGAGCTGGGACCACAGTCTCAAAGAAAACCATTAGTAACACACTACGCCGTCATGGATTAAAATCCTGCAGCGCACGCAAGGTCCCCCTGCTCAAGCCAGCGCATGTCCAGGCCCGTCTGAAGTTTGCCAATGACCATCTGGATGATCCAGAGGAGGAATGGGAGAAGGTAATGTGGTCTGATGAGACAAAAATTGAGCTTTTTGGTCTAAACTCCACTCGCCGTGTTTGGAGGAAGAAGAAGGATGAGTACAACCCCAAGAACACCATCCCAACCGTGAAGCATGGAGGTGGAAACATCATTCTTTGGGGATGCTTTGCTGCAAAGGGGACAGGACGACTGCACCGTATTGAGGGGAGGATGGATGGGGCCATGTATCGCGAGATCTTGGCCAACAACCTCCTTCCCTCAGTAAGAGCATTGAAGATGGGTCGTGGCTGGGTCTTCCAGCATGACAACGACCCGAAACACACAGCCAGGGCAACTAAGGAGTGGCTCCGTAAGAAGCATCTCAAGGTCCTGGAGTGGCCTAGCCAGTCTCCAGACCTGAACCCAATAGAAAATCTTTGGAGGGAGCTGAAAGTCCGTATTGCCCAGCGACAGCCCCGAAACCTGAAGGATCTGGAGAAGGTCTGTATGGAGGAGTGGGCCAAAAACCCTGCTGCAGTGTGTGCAAACCTGGTCAAGACCTACAGGAAACGTATGATCTCTGTAATTGCAAACAAAGGTTTCTGTACCAAATATTAAGTTCTGCTTTTCTGATGTATCAAATACCTATGTCGTGCAATAAAATGCAAATTAATTACTTAAAAATCATACAATGTGATTTTCTGGATTTTTGTTTTAGATTCCGTCTCTCACAGTTGAAGTGTACCTATGATAAAATGACAGACCTCTACATGCTTTGTAAGTAGGAAAACCTGCAAAATCGGCAGTGTATCAAATACTTGTTCTCCCCACTGTATCTCAATGTGTTTGGTCCAGGTCTACAGTATATCTCAATGTGTTTGGTCCAAGTATACAGTATATCTCACTGTGTTTGGTCCAGGTCTACAGTATATCTCACTGTGTTTGGTCCAGGTCTACAGTATATCAATGTGTTTGGTCCAGGTCTATATCTCAATGTGTTTAGTCCAGGTCTATATCTCAATGGGTTTAGGTCCAAGTCTATATCTCAATGGGTTTAGGTTCAGGCTTGCGGATGTGTCTGATGTTGTTGCCAGGCTCGGAGGGTTTGAAGGGGGCCAGGGCTCCGTAGGGCTTGGGCAGGGGCAGGGTGTCCCCCAGGGGGATGTAGGCGTTGGGCCGGGCCTCGGCTGTGGTGTACACCCCACTGGGGAGCTGGGTCCTCTCCTCCTCCTCCACCAGCTGTAACAGAGGAGAGAATAGAGGTCCTCTACATAGTAAATGATATACATCTAAAAGAGTATCTAGAAATGTACTGGAGAGAACAGGGTTCAATGTACTGAACGTTGCAGATAGAAATACCATGAATAGAGCTGACACGATTCCTCATTCATTACACGTCAGAGAAGCACGTCTATTCTACATCAAACTTTTCTATCTGATTGCCAGAAAGTCAAAGTGTTAAATGCAGTACAAAAGTTCAGTATCGAGTTCAACATTATGAATTCATCCATGAATTATCCATAATTCTAACTCCTGTGGTAGAGGGCCATGGAGGGTGACTGACCCTGTCCTTCTCCTGCTGGTCGGCCTGTCTGCGCTTCTCGTCCCTGAGGATGTGTTGCCACTCCAGCTCCAGGTCTTCAGAGGGGGGCAGACCCTGGTCCAGACGGCGGTGGCAGGTGTCCAGGAAGAGCTCCCTCTCCTTCAGCTCCTGACGGGTGGGATCAGGACAACATGGAATGTCAGGAAGAGGAGGATTATTAGGAGGATGTTGGCGTTTGGGTAGATCGATGTATGGAAAGAGGACGATGTCGTAAAAGCAGGAAAATCCTTAGACTTTATTTTAGCCTGGTCCCAGTTGACTACAGGGATCTACAGTATAATCCTTAGACTTTACCTTAGCCTGGTCCCAGTTGACTACAGGGATATACAGTATGGGTCCACCAGACTAGGAAATGCTGGTCAATCTAAAGGAATCTCCTATTTACCTGCTGCAGGATCATGGCGCTGGCCTGGCGCATCGACAGCTCAGACACCACAGCCATCATCCTCCTGGTTGATTCCTTGATACGACCCTGCAACTCATTCACCTGGGAGAGAGGAGACAGGGGGTTGGTTAACGGACAGACAGCCAGACAGACTGACAGACTGACAGATAGACAGCCAGACTGATGGACAGACGTGATATTTGAAAAGACAGAGTTTCTCTAGCCGGCGGGGTAGGTAGCCTAGTGGTTAAGAGTGTTGGTCCAGTAACCGAAAGGTTGCTGGTTCGAATGACCGAGCTGACTAAGTGAAAAATCTGTCGATGTGCCCTTGAGCAAGGCACTAAACCCTAATTGCTCCATGTTCTATTAGTCTGGTCTGAACAGTACTAGCTACCGGGCTAGATTAATTTCCATCCCTGCCTCCAACACTCACACACAACATGTATATACTCAGACACACTCAGTCACCCCATAATGCACTCAAACTGATATCTAACATCCCCTAGATCAAACTAATATCTAACATCCTAAAGATCAAACTGATATCTAACATCCCCCATATCAAACTGATATCTAACATCCCCCAGATCAAACTGATATCTAACATTGCCCAGATCAAACTGATTTCTAACATCCCAAAGATCAAACTGATATCTAACATCCCCAGATCAAACTGATATCTAACATCCCCCAGATCAAACTGATATCTAACATCCCCCAGATCAAACTGATATCTAACATTCCCCAGATCAAACTGATATCTAACATCCCCCAGATCAAACTGATATCTAACATCCCCCAGATCAAACTGATATCTAACATCCTCCAGATCAAACTGATATCTAACATCCCCCAGATCAAACTGATATCTAACATCCTCCAGATCAAACTGATATCTAACATCCCCCAGATCCCAGAGCCTCAGCTTGGCCTATTGGCTGCTGGGGCCCAGTGAGGTTATTTAAGCGTGCTGAGAGGATTTGCAACTATGGCTCATTGGCTGTGTGTGTGTGTTAAGCAGCGTGTGTCTTTGTGAGGCTGTGTGTGTGTAACATGGCTCATTGGCTCATTGAGATAACTAACAGCCTTGGCCTAGTGGGCAGGTGATGCTTCATCCAGGAGACACTGGGCTGGGCCCTGCAGGGAGCCGGGGTGAGAGGGGAGTCAGTCTGCTAGGCTGCACCAGGCACATGGAGCCACCATGCTCCAAGATCCTCTACGCCGACTGTGAGTGTGAGTGTGTGTGTGTGTACCTTCTTGGTTACTTCCTGTCTCTGTGTGTGTGTGTGTGTGTACCTTCTTGGTTACTTCCTGTCTCTGTGTGTGTGTGTGCACCTTCTTGGTTACTTCCTGTCTGTGTGTGTGTGTGTGTGTGTGTGTGTGTGTGTGTGTGTGTGTGTGTGTGTGTGTGTGTGTGTGAGTACCTTCTTGGCTAGCTCCAGTGTGTCCTGCTTGCCATTTTCGGCTTTAGCTCTGATTCGCTGAGAAAGCCGGGTCACCTGCTCATACACCAAGTCCTTCTCCAGGAGCAGCTCTTCCCGCTCCGCCAAGCCAACCTCCAACTGAACACACACACACACACACACACACATTAACCCACATTAACATGAGACAGCTTTAACCTCAATCAATTGTAACGACGGGATATGAATAATTGGTGGTAATCTTGATTGATTACTTTATTTCCCACTAGAAAGAAAGAAAGGTGGCATAGTTTGTCTTCTTAGTCTCCTTCAGATACACTGATCGTTTAGACTCAGACCTACCCACTGTTCTGAAATCTGCCTGCATGACTGTAAAGCAGCTTCAGTACTGTAGGCTTTACCTGTTCTATCTTCTGGATGAGTTCAACAGGAGATGGGTCGTTCCCCTCCAGCTCTCTGGCCCTGTTCTCCTGTCCTGGGTCCTCCAAGGCCTTCTCTAGCTCCAACATACGCTCCTTACACTCTGACAGCTACAAGAGGAGAGGAGAGAGGAGAGGAGAGCAGAGAGAAGAGGAGATGACAGAGAAGAGAGTAGAAGAGAGGAGAGGACAGAGAAGAGAGGAGAAGAGAGGAGAGGAGAGGAGAGGACAGAGAAGAGAGGAGAAGAGAGGAGAGAGGAGAAGAGAGGATATGACAGAGAAGAGAGGAGAAGAGAGGAGAAGAGAGGAGAGGACAGAGAAGAGATGAGAAGAGAGGAGAGGACAGAGAAGAGAGGAAAAGAGAGGAGAGGAGAGCAGAGAGAGGAGAGGACAGAGAAGAGAGGAGAGGACAGAGAAGAGAGGAGAAGAGAGAAGAGGAGATGACAGAGAAGAGAGGAGAAGAGAGGAGAGGACAGAGAAGAGAGGAGAGGACAGAGAAGAGAGGAGAAGAGAGGAGAGCAGAGAGAAGAGGAGAGGACAGAGAAGAGAGGAGAAGAGAGGACGGAGAGGAGAGGACAGAGAAGAGAGGATGGAGAGGAGAGGAGAAGAGAGGATGGAGAGGAGAGGAGAAGAGAAGAGAAGAGAAGAGAAGAGAAGAGAGGAGAGGAGAGGAGAGGAGAGGAGAGGAGAGGAGAGGAGAGGAGAGGAGAGAAGGGATGAGAGGATAGAGAAGAGAGGAGAAGAGAGGAGAGGACAGAGAAGAGAGGAAAAGAGAGGAGAGGAGAGCAGAGAGAGGAGAGGACAGAGAAGAGAGGAGAGGACAGAGAAGAGAGGAGAAGAGAGAAGAGGAGATGACAGAGAAGAGAGGAGAAGAGAGGAGAGGACAGAGAAGAGAGGAGAGGAGAGAAGAGGAGAGGACAGAGAAGAGAGGAGAAGAGAGGAGAGCAGAGAGAAGAGGAGAGGACAGAGAAGAGAGGAGAAGAGAGGACGGAGAGGAGAGGACAGAGAAGAGAGGATGGAGAGGAGAGGAGAAGAGAGGATGGAGAGGAGAGGAGAAGAGAAGAGAAGAGAAGAGAAGAGAAGAGAGGAGAGGAGAGGAGAGGAGAGGAGAGGAGAGGAGAGGAGAGGAGAGGAGAGGAGAGGAGAGGAGAGAAGGGATGAGAGGATAGAGAAGAGAGGAGAAGAGAGGAGAGGAGAGAGGAGAAGAGAGAGGAGGCGAGAGGATAAGAGAGGAGAGAGGAGGCGAGAGGAGAAGAGAGGAGAGAGAAGAGGAGAGAGAAGAGGAGAGAGGAGAAGAGAGGAGAGGAGAGAGGAGAAGAGAGGAGAGAGAGAAGAGAGGAGAGAGAAGAGGAGAGAGAGGAGAGGAGAAAGAAGATGAGAGAGGAGTGAAGAGGAGATGACAGAGAAGAGAGGAGAGAAGAGGAGATGACAGAGAAGAGAGGAGAGGACAGAGAAGAGAGGAGAGGACAGAGAAGAAAGGAGAAGAGAGGAGAGGACAGAGAAGAGAGGAGAGGACAGAGAAGAGAAGAGAGGAGAAGAGAGAGGAGGCGAGAGGAGAAGAGAGGAGAGAGAAGAGGAGAGAAGAGGAGAGAAGAGAAGAGAAGAGAAGAGAAGAGAAGTGATGAGAAGAGAGGAGAGGACAGAGAAGAGAGGAAAGAGAGGAGAGGAGAGGAGAGAGAAGAGCAGAGGGGAAGAGAGAGGAGAGGAGAGAGGAGAAGAGAGGAGAGGAGAGGGAAGAGAGCAGATAGAAGAGAGCAGAGGAGAAGAGAAGAGAGAAGAGAAGATGAGAAGAGAGGAGAGAGGAGAGAGGAGAGAAGAGAGGAGAGGAGAGGAGAGAGAAAAGAGGAGGAGATAGAAGAGAGATAAGATAGGAGAGAGAAGAGAAGAGGAGAGAGAAGAGAGGAGAGAGTAGACGAGAGGAGAGAGAACAGAGGAGAGAGAGGAGAGGAGAGAGAAGAGGAGGAGAGAGAAGAGGAGGAGAGAGGAGAGAGAAGAAGAGAGAGGAGAGGAGAAGAGAAGAGAGGAGAGAGGAGAGGAGAGAGGAGAGAGAAGAAGAGAGAGGAGAGGAGAAGAGAGGAGAGAGGAGAAGAGAGGAGAGGAGAGAGGAGGCGAGAGGAGAAGAGAGGAGAGAGATGAGAGGAGAGGAGAAGAGAGGAGAAGAGAGGAGAGAGAAGAGGAGAGAGAAGAGAGGAGAGAGGAGAAGAGAGGAGAGGAGAGAGGAGGAGAGAGGAGGAGAGAGGAGAGAGATGAGAGGAGAGAAGAGAGGAGAAGAGAGGAGAGAGGAGAGAGGAGAAGAGAGGAGAGGAGAGAGGAGAAGAGAGGAGAGGAGAGAGGAGAAGAGAGGAGAGGAGAGAGGAGGAGAGAGGAGAAGAGAGGAGAGAGAGGAGAGGAGAGGAGAGAGGAGAAGAGAGGAGAGAGAAGAGAAGAGGAGAGAGAAGAGAAAAGAAGAGAAAGGAGAAGAGAGGAGAGAGGAGAGGAGAGAGGAGAATAGAGGAGAGGAGAGAAGAGGACAGAGAAGAGAGGAGAGCAGAGAGAAGAGAAGAGAGGAGAGAGAAGAGAGGAGAGGAGAGGAGAGAAGAGAGGAGAGGAGAGAGAAGAGGAGAGGAGAGAAGAGAGGAGAGGAGAGAGGAGAGAGAAGAGAGGAGAGAGGAGAAGAGAAGAGAGAGAAGAGGCGAGAGAGGAGAGGAGAAGAGAGGAGAGAGAAGAGAAGAGGAGAGAGAAGAGAAAAGAAGAGAAAGGAGAAGAGAGGAGAGAGGAGAGGAGAGAGGAGAATAGAGGAGAGGAGAGAAGAGGACAGAGAAGAGAGGAGAGCAGAGAGAAGAGAAGAGAGGAGAGAGAAGAGAGGAGAGGAGAGGAGAGAAGAGAGGAGAGGAGAGAGAAGAGGAGAGGAGAGAAGAGAGGAGAGGAGAGAGGAGAGAGAAGAGAGGAGAGAGGAGAAGAGAAGAGAGAGAAGAGGCGAGAGAGGAGAGGAGAAGAGAGGAGCGAGGAGAAGAGAGGAGAGGACAGAGAAGAGATGAGAAGAGAGGAGAGGAGAGGACAGAGAAGAGAGGAGAGGACAGAGAAGAGAGGAGAAGAGAGGAGAGAGGAGGAGAGAGAAGAGCAGAGAGGAAGAGAGAGGAGCGAAGAGAGGAGAGAGGAGTAGAAGAGAGAAGAGAGGAGAGAGAAGACAGGAGGAGAGAGGAGAGGAGAAGAGAGGAGAGGAGAGAGGAGAAGAGCAGAGAGGAAGAGAGAGGAGCGAAGAGAGGAGTAGAAGAGAGAAGAGAGGAGAGAGAAGACAGGAGGAGAGAGGAGAGAGGAGAAGAGAGGAGAATAGAGGAGAGAGAAGAGGGAAGAGAGAGAGGAGAAGAGAGGAGAGGAGAGAGGACAAGAGAGGAGAGAGGAGGAGAGAGGAGGAGAGAGGAGGGAGAAGAGAGAGAAGAGAGGAGAGAGAAAAGAAGAGAGAAGAGAGGAGAGAGAAAAGAGGAGAGAGGAGAAGAGAGGAGAAGAGGAGAGAGGAGAAGAGAGGAGAAGAGAGGAGAGGAGAGGAGAGAGGAGCGAAGAGATGAGAGAGGAGTAGAAGAGAGAAGAGATGAGAGAGAAGAGAGGAGAGAGAAGAGAGGAGGACAGAGGAGAGAGAAGAGAGGAGAAGAGAGGAGAGAAGTCGACTTTATTATCCATGAGGATAACCAGAGACCAGTGGAGGCTGCTGAGGGGAGGACGGCTCATAATAATGGCTGGAACGGAGCGAATGGAATGGCATCAAACACATGGAAACCATTTGTTTGATGTATTTGATACCATTCCACCTACTCCGCTCCATTACCACAAGCCCGTCCTACCCAATTAAGGTGCCACCAACCAGAGACCAACTCGACCTCACAATCATCTAAATTGTGTTGGGATGATTTGTTAGACAAGGGGCGGCAGGTAGCTTAGTGGTTAAGAGCGTTGTGCCAGTAAGCGAAACGTTGCTGGTTCTAATCCCCGAGCCGACTAGGTGAACAATCTGTCAATGTGCCCTTGAGCAAGGCACTTAACCCTAATTGCTCCTGTAAGAGCGTCAACTCCAAAAAACTAAACAAAAAAAACACCATGATAGAAGTCAATGGGGTTTGTTTCAGCCTGAAGAGCAACTTAACGGAGTAGGCTTCCTTTCCTGGTAATCATTTATTAGCATTCATAGGGTTTGTTTCTGCATGAGTTGCAGGTTAATAATGTGTAGGCTTCCTTTCCTGGTAATCTTTTCTTATTATTCATGGTATTACTGTAGACCCCAGAATGGAGATTTGGGATGTGCATATCTTTCACACAGCCATGGTTTCTACACATGGCCGTGCATGGGGAGCTCCACGCCACGGTATGAATGAACACGTTGGGAGACATATCACCACCGTCTCCTTTTCCAGTTGAAGCTTTCTAATGAAGCAGAGCTGATTGGCAGGAGAAGAGGTCAACAGACACTAAGAAAGAGTCATTTCCTTCCTTTTCTTCTTCTCTTCTGCCTTTAATGAAGGAGGGATAACCCTAGCAGGTCTGTGACAGGACTAGCGTAGCTGCATTGGTGGGACTCCTGTTTAACACCACACATCTCATATGATTAACGTCATGGAGTCCAATGGAAGTAAGCACGCTCAGAGGCAGTCTCACAGTTTCTCTGTCTCCAGTGTCTTCGTGTAACGTGATGTAATGTGCATGTGTTCTAAGCAATATCCTCCATGTACTCTAACAATGGAATGAGATTTTGAAATGCCTCTGCTCTGGCATTCATAATCAACTCTGATCGACTAAAAGACGACTGCACTGTAGCCTGAGACCACCCGCAGAGAGAGAGAGAGAGAGACAGAGAGGAAAGAGAGAAAAAGAGAGAGAGAACGAGAGAATGTGAGAGTGAGAGATTGGATCTGAGACCTACATTACATTAGAGGTTGATGATATACTATGTGATTTAACCACTCTGCACACCACCCTCACATCAGTCACATAAGTCAGAGAGAGCCAGAGAGAGCTGCATGCTGAGGCCCATAGTGGAGGACATGAACCTCTCTGTCACACTGCCTGACTGGCTGACTGACTGACTGACTGTCTGGTTGGCTAACTGTCTCACTGCCTGACTGACTGACTGGTTGGCTAACTGTCTCACTGCCTGACTGACTGACTGGTTGGCTAACTGTCTCACTGCCTGGCTGCCTGACTGGTTGGCTAACTGTCTCACTGCCTGACTGACTGACTGGTTGGCTAACTGTCTCACTGCCTGACTGACTGACTGGTTGGCTAACTGTCTCACTGCCTGACTGACTGACTGGTTGGCTAACTGTCTCACTGCCTGACTGACTGACTGGTTGGCTAACTGTCTCACTGCCTGACTGACTGACTGGTTGGCTAACTGTCTCACTGCCTGACTGACTGACTGGTTGGCTAACTGTCTCACTGCCTGACTGACTGACTGGTTGGCTAACTGTCTCACTGCCTGACTGGCTGACTGACTCACTGTCTGTCTGGTTGGCTAACTGTCTCACTGCCTGACTGACTGACTGGTTGGCTAACTGTCACACTGCCTGACTGGCTGACTGACTCACTGTCTGTCTGGTTGGCTAACTGTCTCACTGCCTGACTGACTGACTGACTGGTTGGCTAACTGTCACACTGCCTGACTGGCTGACTGGCTGTCTGACTGACTGTCTGTCTGATTGGCTAACTGTATCACTGCCTGACTGGCTGACTGACTGACTGACTGTCTGGTTGGCTAACTGTCTCACTGCCTGACTGACTGTCTGGTTGGCTAACTGTCTCACTCCCTGACTGACTGTCTGGTTGGCTAACTGTCACACTGCCTGACTGGCTGGCTGTCTGACTGACTGTCTGTCTGGTTGGCTAAATGTATCACTGCCTGACTGGCTGACTGACTGACTGACTGTCTGGTTGGCTAACTGTCTCACTGTCTGACTGACTGTCTGGTTGGCTAACTGTCACACTGCCTGACTGGCTGACTGGCTGACTGACTGTCTGGTTGGCTAACTGTATCACTGCCTGACTGAATGTCTGGTTGGCTAACTGTCTCACTCCCTGACTGACTGTCTGGTTGGCTAACTGTCACACTGCCTGACTGGCTGACTGGCTGACTGACTGTTGTATGGTTGGCTAACTATATCACTGCCTGACTGGCTGACTGACTGACTGTCTGTCTGGTTGGCTAACTGTCTGGTTTGCTAACTGTCTCAGTGCCTGACTGGCTGACTGTCTGGTTGGCTAACTGTCTCACTGTCTGACTGACTGACTGTCTGGTTGGCTAACTGTCTCACTGTCTGACTGAATGACTGTCTGGTTGGCTAACTGTCTCACTGCCTGACTGACTGACTGTCTGGCTAACTGTCTCACTGTCTGACTGACTGACTGACTGTCTGGCTAACTGTCTCACTGTCTGACTGACTGTCTCGTTGGCTAACTGTCTCACTGCCTGACTGACTGACTGTCTGGTTGGCTAACTGGCTCACTGCCTGACCATCTGGTTGGCTAACTGTATCACTGTCTGACTGACTGTCTGGTTGGCTAACTGTCTCAGTGCTTGACTGACTGTCTGGTTGGCTAACTGTATCACTGTCTGACTGACTGACTGGTTGGCTAACTGTGTCACTGCCTGACTGACTGTCTGGTTGGCTAACTGTCTCACTGCCTGACTGCCTGACTGACTGACTGTCTGGTTTGCTAACTGTATCCGTGCCTGACTGACTGCCTGGTTGGCTAACTGTCTCACTGCCTGACTGACTGACTGTTTGGTTGGCTAACTGTCTCACTGCCTGACTGACTGTCTGGTTGGCTAACTGTCTCACTGCCTGACTGACTGTCTGGTTGGCTAACTGTCTCACTGCCTGACTGACTGTCTGGTTGGCTAACTGTCTCACTGCCTGACTGACTGTCTGGTTGGCTAACTGTCTCACTGCCTGACTAACTGCCTGGTTGGCTAACTGTCACTGCCTGACTAACTGTCTGGTTGGCTAACTGTCTCACTGCCTGACTGACTGTCTGGTTGGCTAACTGTCTCACTGCCTGACTGACTGTCTGGTTGGCTAACTGTCTCACTGCCTGACTGACTGACTGGTTGGCCAACTGTCTCAATGCCTGACTGACTGACTGGCTGGTTGGCTAACTGTCTCACTGCCTGACTGACTGACTGGTTGGCTAACTGTCTCACTGCCTGACTAACTGTCTGGTTGGCTAACTGTCACTGCCTGACTAACTGTCTGGTTGGCTAACTGTCTCACTGCCTGACTGACTGTCTGGTTGGCTAACTGTCCCACTGCCTGACTGACTGACTGGTTGGCCAACTGTCTCAATGCCTGACTGACTGGTTGGCTAACTGTCTCACTGCCTGACTGACTGACTGGTTGGCTAACTGTCTCACTGCCTGACTTACTGTCTGGTTGGCTAACTGTCTCATTGCCTGACTGACTGTCTGGTTGGCTAACTGTCTCACTGCCTGACTGACTGTCTGGTTGGCTAACTGTCTCACTGCCTGACTGACTGTCTGGTTGGCTAACTGTCTCACTGCCTGACTGACTGTCTGGTTGGCTAACTGTCTCACTGCCTGACTGACTGACTGGTTGGCTAACTGTCTCACTGCCTGACTGACTGCCTGACTGACTGTCTGGTTGGCTAACTGTCTCACTGCTTGACTGACTAACTGTCTGGTTGGCTAACTGTCTCACTGACTGACTGACTGTCTGGTTGGCTAACTGTCACTGCCTGACTAACTGTCTGGTTGGCTAACTGTCTCACTGCCTGACTGACTGTCTGGTTGGCTAACTGTCTCACTGCCTGACTGACTGACTGGTTGGCTAACTGTCTCAATGCCTGACTGACTGACTGGCTGGTTGGCTAACTGTCTCACTGCCTGACTGACTGGCTGGTTGGCTAACTGTCTCACTGCCTGCCTGACTGACTGACTGGTTGGCTAACTGTCACTCCCTCTGTGATTCCCAAGCTAATGACACACAGGCAGGTTGGACACAGATGTGTCACTAAAACACACATAAACAATATGGATTAGTCCCAAACGCCCCACTGGGCTCTTGCCAAAAGTATTGCATTATATAGAATATGATGCCACTGGAACGCAGGCCATGACTCTGTGCTCTGGCTCCAAATGAAGTGTGCCAGACAATACAGTATCCTGACATTAAAACCCCCACGCTCTCAGAGCACTGATAAACCAGGGCATCTCTGTACTGTAAAACCCCCACACTCTCAGAGCACTGATAAACCAGGGCATCTCTGTACTGTAAAACCCCCACGCTCTCAGAGCACTGATAAACCAGGGCAGCTCTCTACAGTAAAACCCCCACGCTCTCAGAGCACTGATAAACCAGGGCAGCTCTATACTGTAAAACCCCCACGCTCTCAGAGCACTGATAAACCAGGGCAGCTCTCTACAGTAAAACCCCCACGCTCTCAGAGCACTGATAAACCAGGGCAGCTCTATACTGTAAAACCCCCACGCTCTCAGAGCACTGATAAACCAGGGCAGCTCTATACTGTATGCCTAATAACTCATAGCAAGGCCATCAGTATCACTAATTGCCGCCACAATTGATCATTAATTGCACTGAAGTTGAATTGTTTATTTGGTTGCTTCTGGCTTGGGTCAAGGAAAGCTAGCCAGAGTGTATATTGAATTTCACATACAAACTTTAATATTTTATGCTGTGTGATCTAACAACAGATACATTCCCCTCTGAAGTGTAAACAGCCTGAGAATAAAAGATGAGACATCTGTTTCACAGTAACACATTGTTGTTTAATGTGATCACATCATGGTGGATCGTGAGAGCTGTTTACTCCCTCTCTGCCAATACTACAATCCCCCTGACTGTCTAAATCACATAGTCTCCCCCTGACTGTCTAAATCACATTGTCTCCCCTGACTGTCTAAATCACATTGTCTCCCCCTGACTGTCTAAATCACATTGCCAACAGCACAGATGAGGAACAGAGGGGACAGAGGGGTGGATGGATGGATGGATGGATGGATGGATGGATGGATGGATGGATGGATGGATGGATGGATATATGGATGGATGGATGGCTTGACTGATGGATGGATGGAAGGTAACGGAATAGAACAAAACTATGGTAGAATTTCCCACTGTCAGAAAGCAGCTGAGCGGGGATTGGAGAGTTGCGGAGTCTGTCCCAATTCGACCCATACTCTCCTTTGGACACATATGGCTCTATGAGACTTGGGGCCATAAGAAGCCATTGCCCCTTAGTTATTGGGGCCTGGTTCCAGAATCCAGACAGAGACATTGGGGCCATCAGGGGACATCCACTGCCTGTTGGTCATTATGGACGGATTCCAGTAAAGAGCAGTGGGCCAATGACACCCCAACCCAGGCCTCAACCCTGGCCCCAGCCCCGGCTCCAACCCAGGCCTCAACCCTGGCTCAAGCCCCGGCTCCAACCCAGGCCCCAGCCCTAGCTCCAACCCAGGCCTCAACCCTGGCCCCAGCCCCGGCTCCAACCCAGGCCCCAGCCCCAGCTCCAACCCAGGCCTCAACCCTGGCCCCAGCCCCGGCTCCAACCCAGGCCCCAGCCCCAGCTCCAACCCAAGCCTCAACCCTGGCCCCAGCCCCGGCTCCAACCCAGGCCCCAGCCCCAGCTCCAACCCAGGCCTCAACCCTGGCCCCAGCCCCGGCTCCAACCCTGGCCCCAGCCCCGGCTCCAACCCAGGCCCCAGCCCCAGCTCCAACCCAAGCCTCAACCCTGGCCCCAGCCCCGGCTCCAACCCAGGCCCCAGCCCCAGCTCCAACCCAAGCCTCAACCCTGGCCCCAGCCCCGGCTCCAACCCAGGCCTCAACCCTGGCCCCAACCCAGGCCTCAACCCTGGCCCCAGCCCCGGCTCCAACCCAGGCCTCAACCCTGGCCCCAGCCCCGGCTCCAACCCAGGCCTCAACCCTGGCCCCAGCCCCGGCTCCAACCCATGCCTCAACCCTGGCCCCAGCCCCGGCTCCAACCCAGGCCTCAACCCTGGCCTCAGCCCCGGCTCCAACCCAGGTCTCAACCCTGGCCTGTCTGGCTGGTAGACAGAGAGAAGAATGTCTCTATAAAAGTGCCAGGGATGGAACGACAAAGGTCCCCTAGGAACCGAGGAACAACCGAGGCATGGATTCCTAGAACAGTTATGAATTAATTCACCCTTAGTTAGTGTAGTCCCCTGTAGCTCAGTTGGTAGAGCATGGCGCTTGCAACACCAGGGTTGTGGGTTCGTTTCCCACGGGGGGCCAGTATGAAAATGTATGCACTCACTAACTGTAAGTCGCTCTGGATAAGAGCGTCTGCTAAATGACGTAAATGTAAAAAGCTAACTAACTAAGATCAATGGGTGACGTCAGGAAATGAAAGTTCAAATACCACCCGTCTGATGAGGTTGTCTCTCTCAGACCTAGCCTTTGTGACAGTGTTTTGGTTATATGATCGGTTACATTGGTACTGTAGCTAATGAGCCTCCCCTCTAACCCAGTGGTATTCAAAGTCGGGGTTGCAACCCCTAGTGGGGTCATGGGGGAACTGCAGTGGGGTCATGGGGGAACTGCAGTGGGGTCATGTGGGAACTGCAGTGGGGTCATGGGGGAACTGCAGTGGGGTCATGGGGGAACTGCAGTGGGGTCGCCCCAATGGGGTCGCCCCAAAAAGAGTACAGATGATTGTTATACGTTTTTGAAAAATATAATTTATTGAGTAAATGTATTTATTGGTTTCTTTTCATTTTGATAAGAGATGAAAATGCAATGAATTGAATGTTATTTGTTGATGTAAAAATGTAAATGTACAGATTTTAAGGTTGTGTCATTAGATTTGGGCTGGGATGGGGTCGCGAGAAATTCTGGCGGAAGAAATGGGATCCCACTGAAAAAGTTTTAATACCACTGCTCTAACCCTTTGAGCACTGAACATCACAGGAGGATGGTGAAGGGAGGAATGGAGTGAATGAGCAAGGCACTTAACCCTAATTGCTCCTGTAAGTCGCTCTGGATAAGAGCGTCTGCTAAATGACTAAAATGTAAATGTAAATGTATTAAACACAAGGAAACCATGTGTTTGATGGGTTTGATACCATTCCCTTCATTCCATTCAGCCCATCCTCTGATTTAGACTGCCACTAGCCACCACTGCTGCTATTGAATCCATTAAAGACATGCTCCGGAACTTTGGTGACTAGTAAGTCTTTTTTAAACCACCTGCTTTGGGCCGGATGTGTCAATGTGTAGTTCATACATGCATAATCTATGAGCAGATTACTGTCTTAATTAGCCACGAAAGCGACTGTTTTCTGGAAGCTGTGCTGCCCCATTTTCCCTACATGTTCCCCCATGTGGGCCAGACCCTTAGCAATTCGAGTTTCAGCCAATGAGCTTCAGCCCTGCGCCATTTGAGTGACATACACACACAACAGAGCGAGAGAGAGAGCAATGACGTGGTGCACATATCTGCACATATGTGACGTAGTACGCAGTTTTTGGGGACAACTTTTGGCTCATGAGTGCTACTTTCAGAACTGCTGGCTAAAAAGTATACAAAAGAGAATCTCTTTAAGTGGCTTTTCTCCAGGGTGTCCTTGTCAGGTCCCTATTAGCTAATGGTGTCATGGAGAAGCTATCTGAGGAGGCATATAGTCAGCTACCCATTAGGCTACAGTACTCTGCAGTCAAAGCTGTTGGAGAGGGCAGCCATGGTGCCGTACGACAGTAACAGTCAAGGTCAAAAGTGTCGGTTGGTTGAATGTTTACATCAAACACTTTTAATGTGGAAGTAATTATTATTTTATATAAAAAAACAATGTTTAGACATATCACTGCACAAATGGACAGGGCAAATTCCTGTGGAAGAGTTTATATGACTGCATCTCAAATGCCACCCTATTCCCTATGTAGTGCACTACTTTTAACCAGGGCCCTGGGCACTACATAGGGAATAGGGTGCCATTTGGGATGCATCCCAAGTCTCTGAGAACATTCCTCGGAACTGACAGGACTATAAAAACTATAAAGGTGAGGAGTGACTGCAGTGACTCATCAGGCATCAATATTTACAACATGACCTCCATTTTACATGCCTTTCTGTGTGTTATGTTTAGCTAAAGACTAGGAGGCACAGCAAGGCACTTTAGATACATGTCTCCTTAGTAGGGGTTTTCTATGAGTCCTGACAGCTTTAAAGAGTCTGTGTAGTCCCAAATGAGGTTATACTGTGCTTATCAACGAGCAGTCAGTGCATGGGAAACTCTGAAATAAACATAATATTGTCCATATAGGGCTCTGGTTAAAAGTAGTGAAACAACCTGCTCTAAATCAAGTCAGGCCAGAGTTAGCAACCAGTTTTCAGAGGTTCCTATCCATTTCCTCCCGACAGATACTGTCATTCCTACCAGTCCTTTGACTGACAGTCCAGTGCTATCTGACAACAGGGTCGTATTTATAAGGCACTAAACGGAAGAAAACTGACTGGAACAGGGAGAGACTAGCTGAACTTGTCCAATAAGAAAGGTTTGTTTTCTCGTTTTCTGTTGCAAAGCGTTTTGGAACGGTGTGCCTTAGTGAATATGACCCAGGCTTCTAGTGTACCTGTATCTGTAGCATGGTGCTCTCTCCCTCCAGACTCCTCTGGCAGGGCACCAGTTTCCTGCTGAGGGCTGTCTGTCTTCGTTCTTCGTTGGTGATCATCTGCAGGCAGCGCGTCTCCTCCTCCAGCGCCTGCGTCTCCATGTCACCGTTTCTGATCAGGCCCTCCTGAACATTCACCTTCTCATAGAAGATACACATCTCCTCCTCACGCTCCAGCAACTGCACACCTCTGCCAGAGAGAGATATCAAAATCCAGAAAAGAGCCGTTAAATTCTATAACCACTTAAAAGGAAGCGATTCCCAAACCTTCCATAACAAAGCCATCACCTACAGAGAGATGAACTTGGAGAAGAGTCCCCTAAGCAAGCTGGTCCCGGGGCTCTGTTCACAAACACAAACAGACCCCACAGAGCCCCAGGACAACAACAACAACACAATTAGACCCAACCAAATCATGAGAAAACAAAAAGAGAATTACTTGACACATTGGAAATAATTAACAAAAAAACAGAGCAAACTAGAATGCTATTTGACTCTAAACAGAGAGCACACAGTGGCAGAATACCTGACCACTGTGACTGACCCAAACTTAAGGAAAGCTTTGACTATGTACAGACTCAGTGAGCATAGCCTTGCTATTGAGAAAGGCCGCCGTAGGCAGACCTTGCTTGTTTGTAGGTGACCAAATACTTATTTTCCACCATAATTTGTATTGTCAATCAGTGTTGCTTCCTAAGTGGATAGTTTGATTTCACAGAAGTGTGATTGACTTGGAGTTACATTGCGTTGTTTAAGTGTTCCCTTAATTTTTTTGAGCAGTGTACATAATATGACATTTGAAATGTCTTTATTATTTTTGAACTTCTGAGTGTAATGTTTACTGTTAATATTTATTGTTTATTTCACTTTTGTTTACTATCTACTTCACTTGCTTTGGCAATGTTAACATACGTTTCCCATGCCAATAAAGCCCTTAAATTGAAATTGAAATTGAATTGAGAGCAAGAGAAAGCGAGAGAGAGAGAGGGGGAGGGGGGAGGGGGGGGTATAGAGAGGGGGATAGAGAGTGAGAGAGAGAGAGAGATGGGGGAGAGAGGGAGAGTGTGGGGAAGAGAGAGAGTGTGGGGGAGAGAGAGAGGGAGAGAGAGGGAGAGAGAAAGAGATGGGGAGAGAGATGGGGACAGAGAGAGAAGAGAGAGAGAGAGAGAGAGAGAGAGAGAGAGAGAGAGAGAGAGAGAGAGAGAGAGAGAGAGAGAGAGAGAGAGAGAGAGAGAGAGAGAGAGAGAGAGAGAGAGAGAGAGAGAGAGAGAGAAGGAAGGAAGGAAAGAGAGAGAGGGGGGGAGAGAGAGAGACCTCACCCCTGAGAGAGCTACCAAATTGTAAAGTAGGGATGACAATCGGTCAAAAACCATCAGTGGCCGCCCAGTCGCCCACAGTGTTCAGCATCATTGCCTGTAGTCAGTCATTAGCAGTAGCCGTCCTTCCCTATCTGATATGTAGAATCTTGTTTGGTGGTCGTGTGGACGGTGCAGACTGACCAACAGACATCCAGACTCACCTGTCATTGCGGCTCTGCACGGCGTTGTCGTGGCTCTTCCTCATCTGTAGCAGGTTCTGTTCGTGGTAGTTGATCATGTGGGTCAGCTGGCCCAGGTTCAGCTTCTGCTCCTCCCTCTTCTGTCTCATCTCATGAAGCACCCATGTAACCTTGGAGACAGGATCAGGACAACATAGAAACATCATAACCCTAACCCTAACCCAGGTCACCTTGGAGATGGGATCATGACAACAGAGAAACATCCTAACCCTAACCCAGGTCACCTTGGAGATGGGATCAGGACAACAGAGAAACATCATAACCCTAACCCTAACCCAGGTCACCTTGGAGATGGGATCAGGACAACAGAGAAACATCATAACCCTAACCCTAACCCAGGTCACCTTGGAGATGGGATCAGGACAACAGAGAAACATCATAACCCTAACCCTAACCCAGGTCACCTTGGAGATGGGATCAGGACAACATAGAAACATCATCACCCTAACCCTAACCCAGGTCACATTGGAGATGGGATCAGGACAACAGAGAAACATCATAACCCTAACCCTAACCCAGGTCACCTTGGAGATGGGATCAGGACAACAGAGAAACATCATAACCCTAACCCTAACCCAGGTCACCTTGGAGATGGGATCAGGACAACAGAGAAACATCATTACCCTAACCCTAACCCAGGTCACCTTGGAGATGGGATCAGGACAACAGAGAAACATCATAACCCTAACCCTAACCCAGGTCACCTTGGAGATGGGATCAGGACAACAGAGAAACATCATTACCCTAACCCAGGTCACCTTGGAGATGGGATCAGGACAACATAGAAACATCATAACCCTAACCCTAACCCAGGTCACCTTGGAGATGGGATCAGGACAACAGAGAAACATCCTAACCCTAACCCTAACCCAGGTCACCTTGGAGATGGGATCAGGACAACAGAGAAACATCATTACCCTAACCCAGGTCACCTTGGAGATGGGATCAGGACAACAGAGAAACATCATAACCCTAACCCAGGTCACCTTGGAGATGGGATCAGGACAACAGAGAAACATCATTACCCTAACCCTAACCCAGGTCACCTTGGAGATGGGATCAGGACAACAGAGAAACATCATTACCCTAACCCAGGTCACCTTGGAGATGGGATCAGGACAACATAGAAACATCCTAACCCTAACCCTAACCCAGGTCACCTTGGAGATGGGATCAGGACAACAGAGAAACATCCTAACCCTAACCCTAACCCAGGTCACCTTGGAGATGGGATCAGGACAACAGAGAAACATCATAACCCTAACCCTAACCCAGGTCACCTTGGAGATGGGATCAGGACAACAGAGAAACATCATAACCCTAACCCTAACCCAGGTCACCTTGGAGATGGGATCAGGACAACAGAGAAACATCCTAACCCTAACCCTAACCCAGGTCACCTTGGAGATGGGATCATGACAACATAGAAACATCATAACCCTAACCCTAACCCAGGTCACCTTGGAGATGGGATCAGGACAACAGAGAAACATCATAACCCTAACCCTAACCCAGGTCACCTTGGAGATGGGATCAGGACAACAGAGAAACATCCTAACCCTAACCCTAACCCAGGTCACCTTGGAGATGGGATCATGACAACATAGAAACATCATAACCCTAACCCAGGTCACCTTGGAGATGGGATCAGGACAACAGAGAAACATCATAACCCTAACCCTAACCCAGGTCACCTTGGAGATGGGATCAGGACAACAGAGAAACATCATAACCCTAACCCTAACCCAGGTCACCTTGGAGATGGGATCAGGACAACAGAGAAACATCATAACCCTAACCCTAACCCAGGTCACCTTGGAGATGGGATCAGGACAACAGAGAAACATCATAACCCTAACCCTAACCCAGGTCACCTTGGAGATGGGATCAGGACAACAGAGAAACATCATAACCCTAACCCTAACCCAGGTCACCTTGGAGATGGGATCAGGACAACAGAGAAACATCATAACCCTAACCCTAACCCAGGTCACCTTGGAGATGGGATCAGGACAACAGAGAAACATCATAACCCTAACCCTAACCCAGGTCACCTTGGAGATGGGATCAGGACAACAGAGAAACATCCTAACCCTAACCCAGGTCACCTTGGAGATGGGATCAGGACAACAGAGAAACATCATAACCCTAACCCTAACCCAGGTCACCTTGGAGATGGGATCAGGACGGACAACAGAGAAACATCATAACCCCTAACCCAGGTCACCTTGGAGATGGGATCAGGACAACAGAGAAACATCATAACCCTAACCCTAACCCAGGTCACCTTGGAGATGGGATCAGGACAACAGAGAAACATCATAACCCTAACCCAGGTCACCTTGGAGATGGGATCAGGACAACAGAGAAACATCATTACCCTAACCCAGGTCACCTTGGAGATGGGATCAGGACAACAGAGAAACATCATTACCCTAACCCAGGTCACCTTGGAGATGGGATCAGGACAACAGAGAAACATCATAACCCTAACCCTAACCCAGGTCACCTTGGAGATGGGATCAGGACAACAGAGAAACATCATTACCCTAACCCTAACCCAGGTCACCTTGGAGATGGGATCAGGACAACAGAGAAACATCATAAACCCTAACCCAGGTCACCTTGGAGATGGGATCAGGACAACAGAGAAACATCATTACCCTAACCCTAACCCAGGTCACCTTGGAGATGGGATCAGGACAACAGAGAAACATCATTACCCTAACCCTAACCCAGGTCACCTTGGAGATGGGATCAGGACAACAGAGAAACATCATAACCCTAACCCTAACCCAGGTCACCTTGGAGATGGGATCAGGACAACAGAGAAACATCATTACCCTAACCCTAACCCAGGTCACCTTGGAGATGGGATCAGGACAACAGAGAAACATCATAACCCTAACCCTAACCCAGGTCACCTTGGAGATGGGATCAGGACAACAGAGAAACATCATAACCCTAACCCTAACCCAGGTCACCTTGGAGATGGGATCAGGACAACAGAGAAACATCATAACCCTAACCCTAACCCAGGTCACCTTGGAGATGGGATCAGGACAACAGAGAAACATCATAACCCTAACCCTAACCCAGGTCACCTTGGAGATGGGATCAGGACAACAGAGAAACATAACCATTCTAACCCTAACCCAGGTCACCTTGGAGATGGGATCAGGACAACAGAGAAACATCATAACCCTAACCCTAACCCAGGTCACCTTGGAGATGGGATCAGGACAACAGAGAAACATCATAACCCTAACCCTAACCCAGGTCACCTTGGAGATGGGATCAGGACAACAGAGAAACATCCTAACCCTAACCCTAACCCAGGTCACCTTGGAGATGGGATCATGACAACATAGAAACATCATAACCCTAACCCAGGTCACCTTGGAGATGGGATCAGGACAACAGAGAAACATCATAACCCTAACCCTAACCCAGGTCACCTTGGAGATGGGATCAGGACAACAGAGAAACATCATAACCCTAACCCTAACCCAGGTCACCTTGGAGATGGGATCAGGACAACAGAGAAACATCATAACCCTAACCCTAACCCAGGTCACCTTGGAGATGGGATCAGGACAACAGAGAAACATCATAACCCTAACCCTAACCCAGGTCACCTTGGAGATGGGATCAGGACAACAGAGAAACATCATAACCCTAACCCTAACCCAGGTCACCTTGGAGATGGGATCAGGACAACAGAGAAACATCATAACCCTAACCCTAACCCAGGTCACCTTGGAGATGGGATCAGGACAACAGAGAAACATCATAACCCTAACCCTAACCCAGGTCACCTTGGAGATGGGATCAGGACAACAGAGAAACATCCTAACCCTAACCCAGGTCACCTTGGAGATGGGATCAGGACAACAGAGAAACATCATAACCCTAACCCTAACCCAGGTCACCTTGGAGATGGGATCAGGACAACAGAGAAACATCATACCCTAACCCTAACCCAGGTCACCTTGGAGATGGGATCAGGACAACAGAGAAACATCATAACCCTAACCCTAACCCAGGTCACCTTGGAGATGGGATCAGGACAACAGAGAAACATCATAACCCTAACCCTAACCCAGGTCACCTTGGAGATGGGATCAGGACAACAGAGAAACATCATAACCCTAACCCTAACCCAGGTCACCTTGGAGATGGGATCAGGACAACAGAGAAACATCATAACCCTAACCCTAACCCAGGTCACCTTGGAGATGGGATCAGGACAACAGAGAAACATCATAACCCTAACCCTAACCCAGGTCACCTTGGAGATGGGATCAGGACAACAGAGAAACATCATAACCCTAACCCTAACCCAGGTCACCTTGGAGATGGGATCAGGACAACAGAGAAACATCATAACCCTAACCCTAACCCAGGTCACCTTGGAGATGGGATCAGGACAACAGAGAAACATCATAACCCTAACCCTAACCCAGGTCACCTTGGAGATGGGATCAGGACAACAGAGAAACATCATAACCCTAACCCTAACCCAGGTCACCTTGGAGATGGGATCAGGACAACAGAGAAACATCATAACCCTAACCCTAACCCAGGTCACCTTGGAGATGGGATCAGGACAACAGAGAAACATCATAACCCTAACCCTAACCCAGGTCACCTTGGAGATGGGATCAGGACAACAGAGAAACATCATAACCCTAACCCTAACCCAGGTCACCTTGGAGATGGGATCAGGACAACAGAGAAACATCATATAACCCTAACCCTAACCCAGGTCACCTTGGAGATGGGATCAGGACAACAGAGAAACATCATAACCCTAACCCTAACCCAGGTCACCTTGGAGATGGGATCAGGACAACAGAGAAACATCATAACCCTAACCCTAACCCAGGTCACCTTGGAGATGGGATCAGGACAACAGAGAAACATCATAACCCTAACCCTAACCCAGGTCACCTTGGAGATGGGATCAGGACAACAGAGAAACATCATAACCCTAACCCTAACCCAGGTCACCTTGGAGATGGGATCAGGACAACAGAGAAACATCATAACCCTAACCCTAACCCAGGTCACCTTGGAGATGGGATCAGGACAACAGAGAAACATCATAACCCTAACCCTAACCCAGGTCACCTTGGAGATGGGATCAGGACAACAGAGAAACATCATAACCCTAACCCTAACCCAGGTCACCTTGGAGATGGGATCAGGACAACAGAGAAACATCATACCCTAACCCTAACCCAGGTCACCTTGGAGATGGGATCAGGACAACAGAGAAACATCATAACCCTAACCCTAACCCAGGTCACCTTGGAGATGGGATCAGGACAACAGAGAAACATCATAACCCTAACCCTAACCCAGGTCACCTTGGAGATGGGATCAGGACAACAGAGAAACATCATAACCCTAACCCTAACCCAGGTCACCTTGGAGATGGGATCAGGACAACAGAGAAACATCATAACCCTACTACCCTAACCCTAACCAGGTCACCTTGGAGATGGGATCAGGACAACAGAGAAACATCATAACCCTAACCCTAACCCAGGTCACCTTGGAGATGGGATCAGGACAACAGAGAAACATCATAACCCTAACCCTAACCCAGGTCACCTTGGAGATGGGATCAGGACAACAGAGAAACATCATAACCCTAACCCAGGTCACCTTGGAGATGGGATCAGGACAACAGAGAAACATCATACCCTAACCCTAACCCAGGTCACCTTGGAGATGGGATCAGGACAACAGAGAAACATCATAACCCTAACCCAGGTCACCTTGGAGATGGGATCAGGACAACAGAGAAACATCATAACCCTAACCCTAACCCAGGTCACCTTGGAGATGGGATCAGGACAACAGAGAAACATCATAACCCTAACCCTAACCCAGGTCACCTTGGAGATGGGATCAGGACAACAGAGAAACATCATAACCCTAACCCAGGTCACCTTGGAGATGGGATCAGGACAACAGAGAAACATCATAACCCTAACCCAGGTCACCTTGGAGATGGGATCAGGACAACAGAGAAACATCAATTACCCTAACCCAGGTCACCTTGGAGATGGGATCAGGACAACAGAGAAACATCATAACCCTAACCCTAACCCAGGTCACCTTGGAGATGGGATCAGGACAACAGAGAAACATCATAACCCTAACCCTAACCCAGGTCACCTTGGAGATGGGATCAGGACAACAGAGAAACATCATAACCCTAACCCTAACCCAGGTCACCTTGGAGATGGATCAGGACAACAGAGAAACATCATAACCCTAACCCAGGTCACCTTGGAGATGGGATCAGGACAACAGAGAAACATCATTACCCTAATATCAACCCAGGTCACCTTGGAGATGGGATCAGGACAACAGAGAAACATCATAACCCTAACCCAGGTCACCTTGGAGATGGGATCAGGACAACAGAGAAACATCATAACCCTAACCCTAACCCTAACCCAGGTCACCTTGGAGATGGGATCAGGACAACAGAGAAACATCATAACCCTAACCCAACCCAGGTCACCTTGGAGATGGGATCAGGACAACAGAGAAACATCATAACCCTAACCCTAACCCAGGTCACCTTGGAGATGGGATCAGGACAACAGAGAAACATCATAACCCCTAACCCAGGTCACCTTGGAGATGGGATCAGGACAACAGAGAAACATCATTACCCTAA
>NC_139992.1:77295070-77301359 GCF_964263955.1 Coregonus lavaretus | reverse complement strand
ACTGACAACTACAGTCTCCCTCATATTAACTATCCACACTGACAACTACAGTCTCCCTCATATTAACTATCCACACTGACAACTACAGTCTCCTCATATTAACTATCCACACTGACAACTACAGTCTCCATCATATTAACTATCACACTGACAACTACAGTCTCCATCATATTAACTATCCACACTGACAACTACAGTCTCCTCATATTAACTATCCACACTGACAACTACAGTCTCCATCATATTAACTATCCACACTGACAACTACAGTCTCCATCATATTAACTATCCACACTGACAACTACAGTCTCCCTCATATTAACTATCCACACTGACAACTACAGTCTCCATCATATTAACTATCCACACTGACAACTACAGTCTCCATCATATTAACTATCCACACTGACAACTACAGTCTCCCTCATATTAACTATCCACACTGACAACTACAGTCTCCATCATATTAACTATCCACACTGACAACTACAGTCTCCCTCATATTAACTATCCACACTGACAACTACAGTCTCCATCATATTAACTATCCACACTGACAACTACAGTCTCCATCATATTAACTATCCACACTGACAACTACAGTCTCCCTCATATTAACTATCCACACTGACAACTACAGTCTCCCTCATATTAACTATCCACACTGACAACTACAGTCTCCATCATATTAACTATCCACACTGACAACTACAGTCTCCATCATATTAACTATCCACACTGACAACTACAGTCTCCATCATATTAACTATCCACACTGACAACTACAGTCTCCATCATATTAACTATCCACACTGACAACTACAGTCTCCCTCATATTAACTATCCACACTGACAACTACAGTCTCCCTCATATTAACTATCCACACTGACAACTACAGTCTCCATCATATTAACTATCCACACTGACAACTACAGTCTCCATCATATTAACTATCCACACTGACAACTACAGTCTCCATCATATTAACTATCCACACTGACAACTACAGTCTCCCTCATATTAACTATCCACACTGACAACTACAGTCTCCCTCATATTAACTATCCACACTGACAACTACAGTCTCCATCATATTAACTATCCACACTGACAACTACAGTCTCCCTCATATTAACTATCCACACTGACAACTACAGTCTCCATCATATTAACTATCCACACTGACAACTACAGTCTCCATCATATTAACTATCCACACTGACAACTACAGTCTCCATCATATTAACTATCCACACTGACAACTACAGTCTCCCTCATATAACTATCCACACTGACAACTACAGTCTCCCTCATATTAACTATCCACACTGACAACTACAGTCTCCATCATATTAACTATCCACACTGACAACTACAGTCTCCATCATATTAACTATCCACACTGACAACTACAGTCTCCCTCATATTAACTATCCACACTGACAACTACAGTCTCCCTCATATTAACTATCCACACTGACAACTACAGTCTCCCTCATATTAACTATCCACACTGACAACTACAGTCTCCCTCATATTAACTATCCACACTGACAACTACAGTCTCCATCATATTAACTATCCACACTGACAACTACAGTCTCCCTCATATTAACTATCCACACTGACAACTACAGTCTCCATCATATTAACTATCCACACTGACAACTACAGTCTCCCTCATATTAACTATCCACACTGACAACTACAGTCTCCATCATATTAACTATCCACACTGACAACTACAGTCTCCATCATATTAACTATCCACACTGACAACTACAGTCTCCATCATATTAACTATCCACACTGACAACTACAGTCTCCCTCATATTAACTATCCACACTGACAACTACAGTCTCCATCATATTAACTATCCACACTGACAACTACAGTCTCCATCATATTAACTATCCACACTGACAACTACAGTCTCCCTCATATTAACTATCCACACTGACAACTACAGTCTCCATCATATTAACTATCCACACTGACAACTACAGTCTCCATCATATTAACTATCCACACTGACAACTACAGTCTCCATCATATTAACTATCCACACTGACAACTACAGTCTCCATCATATTAACTATCCACACTGACAACTACAGTCTCCCTCATATTAACTATCCACACTGACAACTACAGTCTCCCTCATATTAACTATCCACACTGACAACTACAGTCTCCATCATATTAACTATCCACACTGACAACTACAGTCTCCATCATATTAACTATCCACACTGACAACTACAGTCTCCATCATATTAACTATCCACACTGACAACTACAGTCTCCATCATATTAACTATCCACACTGACAACTACAGTCTCCCTCATATTAACTATCCACACTGACAACTACAGTCTCCATCATATTAACTATCCACACTGACAACTACAGTCTCCATCATATTAACTATCCACACTGACAACTACAGTCTCCATCATATTAACTATCCACACTGACAACTACAGTCTCCCTCATATTAACTATCCACACTGACAACTACAGTCTCCCTCATATTAACTATCCACACTGACAACTACAGTCTCCCTCATATTAACTATCCACACTGACAACTACAGTCTCCATCATATTAACTATCCACACTGACAACTACAGTCTCCATCATATTAACTATCCACACTGACAACTACAGTCTCCATCATATTAACTATCCACACTGACAACTACAGTCTCCCTCATATTAACTATCCACACTGACAACTACAGTCTCCCTCATATTAACTATCCACACTGACAACTACAGTCTCCATCATTAACTATCCACACTGACAACTACAGTCTCCTCATATTAACTATCCACACTGACAACTACAGTCTCCATCATATTAACTATCCACACTGACAACTACAGTCTCCATCATATTAACTATCCACACTGACAACTACAGTCTCCATCATATTAACTATCCACACTGACAACTACAGTCTCCCTCATATTAACTATCCACACTGACAACTACAGTCTCCTCATATTAACTATCCACACTGACAACTACAGTCTCCCTCATATTAACTATCCACACTGACAACTACAGTCTCCATCATATTAACTATCCACACTGACAACTACAGTCTCCCTCATATTAACTATCCACACTGACAACTACAGTCTCCCTCATATTAACTATCCACACTGACAACTACAGTCTCCCTCATATTAACTATCCACACTGACAACTACAGTCTCCATCATATTAACTATCCACACTGACAACTACAGTCTCCATCATATTAACTATCCACACTGACAACTACAGTCTCCATCATATTAACTATCCACACTGACAACTACAGTCTCCCTCATATTAACTATCCACACTGACAACTACAGTCTCCTCATATTAACTATCCACACTGACAACTACAGTCTCCCATCATATTAACTATCCACACTGACAACTACAGTCTCCATCATATTAACTATCCACACTGACAACTACAGTCTCCATCATATTAACTATCCACACTGACAACTACAGTCTCCATCATATTAACTATCCACACTGACAACTACAGTCTCCCTCATATTAACTATCCACACTGACAACTACAGTCTCCATCATATTAACTATCCACACTGACAACTACAGTCTCCATCATATTAACTATCCACACTGACAACTACAGTCTCCATCATATTAACTATCCACACTGACAACTACAGTCTCCCTCATATTAACTATCCACACTGACAACTACAGTCTCCCTCATATTAACTATCCACACTGACAACTACAGTCTCCATCATATTAACTATCCACACTGACAACTACAGTCTCCCTCATATTAACTATCCACACTGACAACTACAGTCTCCATCATATTAACTATCCACACTGACAACTACAGTCTCCCTCATATTAACTATCCACACTGACAACTACAGTCTCCATCATATTAACTATCCACACTGACAACTACAGTCTCCCTCATATTAACTATCCACACTGACAACTACAGTCTCCCTCATATTAACTATCCACACTGACAACTACAGTCTCCATCATATTAACTATCCACACTGACAACTACAGTCTCCCTCATATTAACTATCCACACTGACAACTACAGTCTCCCTCATATTAACTATCCACACTGACAACTACAGTCTCCATCATATTAACTATCCACACTGACAACTACAGTCTCCCTCATATTAACTATCCACACTGACAACTACAGTCTCCCTCATATTAACTATCCACACTGACAACTACAGTCTCCATCATATTAACTATCCACACTGACAACTACAGTCTCCCTCATATTAACTATCCACACTGACAACTACAGTCTCCATCATATTAACTATCCACACTGACAACTACAGTCTCCCTCATATTAACTATCCACACTGACAACTACAGTCTCCATCATATTAACTATCCACACTGACAACTACAGTCTCCATCATATTAACTATCCACACTGACAACTACAGTCTCCATCATATCTAACTATCCACACTGACAACTACAGTCTCCATCATATTAACTATCCACACTGACAACTACAGTCTCCCTCATATTAACTATCCACACTGACAACTACAGTCTCCCTCATATTAACTATCCACACTGACAACTACAGTCTCCATCATATTAACTATCCACACTGACAACTACAGTCTCCATCATATTAACTATCCACACTGACAACTACAGTCTCCCTCATATTAACTATCCACACTGACAACTACAGTCTCCTCATATTAACTATCCACACTGACAACTACAGTCTCCATCATATTAACTATCCACACTGACAACTACAGTCTCCATCATATTAACTATCCACACTGACAACTACAGTCTCCATCATATTAACTATCCACACTGACAACTACAGTCTCCCTCATATTAACTATCCACACTGACAACTACAGTCTCCCTCATATTAACTATCCACACTGACAACTACAGTCTCCATCATATTAAACTATCCACACTGACAACTACAGTCTCCCTCATATTAACTATCCACACTGACAACTACAGTCTCCATCATATTAACTATCCACACTGACAACTACAGTCTCCCTCATATTAACTATCCACACTGACAACTACAGTCTCCATCATATTAACTATCCACACTGACAACTACAGTCTCCTCATATTAACTATCCACACTGACAACTACAGTCTCCATCATATTAACTATCCACACTGACAACTACAGTCTCCTCATATTAACTATCCACACTGACAACTACAGTCTCCCTCATATTAACTATCCACACTGACAACTACAGTCTCCCTCATATTAACTATCCACACTGACAACTACAGTCTCCATCATATTAACTATCCACACTGACAACTACAGTCTCCCTCATATTAACTATCCACACTGACAACTACAGTCTCCCTCATATTAACTATCCACACTGACAACTACAGTCTCCATCATATTAACTATCCACACTGACAACTACAGTCTCCCTCATATTAACTATCCACACTGACAACTACAGTCTCCATCATATTAACTATCCACACTGACAACTACAGTCTCCCTCATATTAACTATCCACACTGACAACTACAGTCTCCCTCATATTAACTATCCACACTGACAACTACAGTCTCCCTCATATTAACTATCCACACTGACAACTACAGTCTCCTCATATTAACTATCCACACTGACAACTACAGTCTCCATCATATTAACTATCCACACTGACAACTACAGTCTCCCTCATATTAACTATCCACACTGACAACTACAGTCTCCATCATATTAACTATCCACACTGACAACTACAGTCTCCATCATATTAACTATCCACACTGACAACTACAGTCTCCCTCATATTAACTATCCACACTGACAACTACAGTCTCCCTCATATTAACTATCCACACTGACAACTACAGTCTCCCTCAATTAACTATCCACACTGACAACTACAGTCTCCCTCATATTAACTATCCACACTGACAACTACAGTCTCCATCATATTAACTATCCACACTGACAACTACAGTCTCCCTCATATTAACTATCCACACTGACAACTACAGTCTCCTCATATTAACTATCCACACTGACAACTACAGTCTCCATCATATTAACTATCCACACTGACAACTACAGTCTCCCTCATATTAACTATCCACACTGACAACTACAGTCTCCCTCATATTAACTATCCACACTGACAACTACAGTCTCCCTCATATTAACTATCCACACTGACAACTACAGTCTCCATCATATTAACTATCCACACTGACAACTA
>NC_139992.1:77242570-77290070 GCF_964263955.1 Coregonus lavaretus | reverse complement strand
GGGAGCTTCCAGCTAAGCCCTAGAACCTCCATTCACCCCGCCTGCCTAGCTAGAACCAGAAGAGAAATAAATAAACACTAACGGCATCCGTGAGAAAGATGCTCCTTGGTTTAATATGGCTCTTATTTCCTGCAATCAATCAAAAACAGCTATTTTAATCCCGAGATTCAGACTTGAGTCTGAATAGAGCGCACTACCCAAACCTGAATCATGTGGAGAGAAAGAGGGATTGAGAAAAGAGAGAGAGAGATTAGGGAGGAGAGAGGGCGGTAAAAGTCAAACTGATGATGTGTTTGGTCTGACCAGAGAGAGGATAATGAAGTGAAGCTTTGACCCCTAGTGACCTCTTGACCTGTAGGTTACCCTGGCGATGAGATGGTCTTTTGTGTTGCCGTGGCAGCCTGCAGCTGGTCTGTTGGTTGCTATGAAGTAGCAGAGGTTGAAGTTCGTTCCATTTCAATTTGGTCGATTCACGAATTTCAGGAAGTGAATTAAAATTCCAATTTAAGAAATTAAAACATCAACTAATATCCTGGAGGCATTAAAATGTAATTGACCCTCAACCTCTGCTCAGTACACTGCTGTAATTAGTTCTCAGAGTGAGGTAAACTTTGTTCGGAAACACGTCTCGCACCGTCTCTACCCTGCTGGTGTCCCAACAGTAGTCCAGATTGTCTCCTCATTCTCTCTCAATGAGCCATATGTGCTGCAGCACTGTGTTTCAGTGTAGGCCCATATGTTGGGCTACAGCAGCCAGGTGGTCTGCAGTCAGCCCCAGAGAAGACCACAGAGCTCTATACACCACCTCACCTCATTCAGTCAAACTTGGTTCCAACTGTAGTGTCCACCAGATGGGTCCCAGACAACTGGTCCACTGCCTAGTTATCAAAGTGCAATATGTCCATCAAGAACTCTCATCCATTAAATCCCCCCTAAGAAAGATATAATCTCCCTCCATCTGCTGCTGTCTGAAAGGAGATCTGACGTTTGTTCCACTTCAAGCAATAACAGAGTATAGTTCTCTGAGTCAGTCCAACAGAAGACCACTGAACCCATGACTAGTACAAACCAAGGCCATCAGCAGCCTCTCTGAAGGACAAACCTTTGGCAGCCTCCAGCTCAGCTATAGAGCAACACAGTACACCATCTGATCTCAGTTAGTTTGACCAGACTTCTCTGTGCAGCCCGTTCAAACGGCAGAGCGTGTGTCTCCGTGCAGCCCGTTCAAACGGCGGAGCGTGTGTCTCTGTGCAGCCCGTTCAAACGGCGGAGCGTGTGTCTCTGTGCAGCCCGTTCAAACGGCAGAGCGTGTGTCTCTGTGCAGCCCGTTCAAACGGTGGAGCGTGTGTCTCTGTGCAGCCCGTTCAAACGGCAGAGCGTGTGTCTCTGTGCAGCCCGTTCAAACGGCGGAGCGTGTGTCTCTGTGCAGCCCGTTCAAACGGCAGAGCGTGTGTCTCTGTGCAGCCCGTTCAAACGGCGGAGCGCGTGTCTCTGTGCAGCCCGTTCAAACGGCAGAGCGCGTGTCTCTGTGCAGCCCGTTCAAACGGCGGAGCGCGTGTCTCTGTGCAGCCCGTTCAAACGGCGGAGCGCGTGTCTCTGTGCAGCCCGTTCAAACGGCGGAGCGTGTGTCTCTGTGCAGCCCGTTCAAACGGCAGAGCGTGTGTCTCTGTGCAGCCCGTTCAAACGGCGGAGCGTGTGTCTCTGTGCAGCCCGTTCAAACGGCGGAGCGTGTGTCTCTGTGCAGCCCGTTCAAACGGCGGAGCGTGTGTCTCTGTGCAGCCCGTTCAAACGGCGGAGCGTGTGTCTCTGTGCAGCCCGTTCAAACGGCAGAGCGTGTGTCTCTGTGCAGCCCGTTCAAACGGCAGAGCGTGTGTCTCCGTGCAGCCCGTTCAAACGGCGGAGCGCGTGTCTCCGTGCAGCCCGTTCAAACGGCGGAGCGTGTGTCTCCGTGCAGCCCGTTCAAACGGCGGAGCGTGTGTCTCTGTGCAGCCCGTTCAAACGGCGGAGCGTGTGTCTCCGTGCAGCCCGTTCAAACGGCAGAGCGCGTGTCTCCGTGCAGCCCGTTCAAACGGCAGAGCGCGTGTCTCCGTGCAGCCCGTTCAAACGGCAGAGCGCGTGTCTCTGTGCAGCCCGTTCAAACGGCAGAGCATGTGTCTCTGTGCAGCCCGTTCAAACGGCAGAGCGCGTGTCTCTGTGCAGCCTGTTCAAACGGCAGAGCATGTGTGTTCACTAGAGGGATGCTATTTCATGTCTTTATTGGAGCCTCAGACTTGGCGACGGCTGGCATGTGTTTAGTGTTTGTGAGAGGTCAGGGAGGTCAGGGAGAGTACAGCTAGATTATGGCTGGCTGGGGACTTCACAGAGACACCTCTCTCCAAGACCATCACACAAGCTGTAAGGCTCCATCACAGGGACTATAGAATCCATTTAGAAGTTTCCCATAGGAATGGATCTAGGATCAGCTTACCTGCCCTCAACCTTAAACTTAACCATTAGTGGAGAAATACAAAACTGATCTTAGGTCAGTATTTAAAAGCAACAACTACATGTGCTCTGTGGCCATATAAAGACGTCTGTGTGGACCTACTCTATGATCTAATAATCTAAGAGGTCTTGTCTGACCTGGGCTGAATGAGCTCAGTGTGAGAGGTCAGGGGTCAGCTGGATAAGTGTTCTAAAGCCTCCATGTTTCATATCCTGTGACAAACCCAGTAAGGGGAGGCCATTTCTCAGTTGCAACGCATTTCTGTGGCAACACGGTAAGATCTCAGCCCTGATTAGATAGAAAAATAAAATGCCATAGAAAGAAATGCCACAGATGACAAGAATGACATTTTAGATAGCCTTCCTCTTATTCAAGTTTCCCCAGTCTCTCTCACTCTAGGTCCATCTCATAGTCTGTCTCTCACTCTCCATCTTCCCCTCAATCTCCCTCCTGTCCGTCTATCTTTTGTGTCTTTCAATCTGTCTCCCTGCCAGTGGTGCGTCCCAGACAGTCAGTCAGTAGATGCCAGTTGTTGGCACCCTGAGGAGTGGCAGTGGTCGGCAGGTAGCTTAGTGGGTAAGAGCGTTGTGCCAGTAACCGAAAGGTCGCTGGTTCTAATCCCCGAGGCAACTAGGTGAAAAATCTGTCGATGTGCCCTTAAGCAAGGCACTTAACCCTAATTGCTCATGTAAGTCGCTCTGGATAAGAGCGCCTGCTAAATGACTAAAAATGTAAAATGTAAATGTAGTCTGGTCTGTAGTCCGTGTTTGGGAGTAGTGAACTATATGTAGTTCAAAATGTTTCAGTCGCTTGGTGGTAGTTTAACTAAATTCAAATCTTGGTAGTGTTTTTAGTAGTTAATTCCTTGTTGTCCATGTAGTGGTGTAGCTAACTACTGGAACTACAGTAGTTGTTTAGAAAAAATAAAATATGGGTCAAGAAGTCAAGAATGTAATTTCTTTTTTGCATCAGACGCCTAATTCTCACTTGAAACATTGTTTTTGTATTTAATAGGCCAAACTACACACATTCTGTTGACATCTGACTCCAGAGTGATCTGTTCTATGACATTTCACATTTTAAATGTGATCATTTATCCCTTAGTAGTCTGGATGTAGTGAACTGCTTTTTCTAAGTAACTTTAGTTCAGTAAACTCTAGTTTTCTTTAGGGTAGCTTAACGTCATCTGGTGTGAAGTAATTGGTAGCTTGGTAAACTATATTTTCAGAGTAGCTTCCCCAACACTGTCTGTAGTTAACAGACAGCGCGAGACAGTGGGCACTGCGGGCACAGATTGCAGATGTGGGCATCCTCTACCAGGATGACCTTTGTGGCACTCACCACAGGGTGTTGTGGACACCGGCACGCCTGCCAAGAGACATGCTGGGGTGCTAGGAGTAGCCACACAAAGACAACTAGGGTAACAGACACAGACGACAGAGAGCACAAACACACAGTTAAAAACACACTCTGGATGACTCCAGAATACTTTTGTAAATGCTCTTGTAAACTCTCAGAGAGGCAGTCAGACATGCAGGGATCTTCAAAGACTAAAGGCTGCATTCAGTCTCATGCAGAAAATGAGTAAACAAACAGAGATGGATAAATGATGGGGAGGCGGAGAGGAACCTTGGCGGGAGGCCACATGAGGCCTGAGACATCTGGCAGAGAGATCCTCCACAACCCCTACTAACACAGAGGAGAGAGAGAGAAGGATAGAGGGTGGAGGAAGAGACGGAAAGAGAGAGAGAGCGAGCGAGCGTGACAGAGAGAAAGACACAGCCTGGTGGTCCTGGTTCTGAGCTCGTCTGGTCTAGATGGATGAATGGATGGATGATAGGGGGATGAAGGGGTGGATGATAGGGGGATGGATGATAGGGAGATGAATGGACGGATGAAGGGATGGATGATAGGGGGATGGATGATAGGGGGATGAAGGGATGGATGATAGGGGGACGGATGATAGGGGGATGAAGGGACGGATGATAGGGAGATGGATGATAGGGGGATGAAGGGACGGATGATAGGGAGATGGATGATAGGGGGATGAAGGGACGGATGATAGGGAGATGGATGATAGGGGGATGAAGGGATGGATGATAGGGAGATGGATGATAGGGGGATGAAGGGACGGATGATAGGGAGATGAATGATAGGGGGATGAAGGGACGGATGATAGGGGGATGAAGGGACGGATGATAGGGAGATGAATGATAGGGGGATGAAGGGACGGATGATAGGGAGATGAATGGATGGATGATAGGGAGATGAATGGACAGATGATAGGGGGATGGATGATAGGGGGATGAAGGGACGGATGATAGGGGGATGAAGGGACGGATGATAGGGAGATGGATGATAGGGGGATGAAGGGACGGATGATAGGGAGATGAATGGACGGATGATAGGGAGATGAATGGACAGATGATAGGGGGATGGATGATAGGGGGATGAAGGGACGGATGATAGGGAGATGGATGATAGGGGGATGAAGGGACGGATGATAGGGAGATGAATGGACGGATGATAGGGAGATGAATGGACAGATGATAGGGGGATGGATGATAGGGGGATGAAGGGACGGATGATAGGGGGATGAAGGGACGGATGATAGGGAGATGGATGATAGGGGGATGAAGGGATGGATGATAGGGGGATGAAGGGACGGATGATAGGGAGATGGATGATAGGGGGATGAAGGGACGGATGATAGGGGGATGAAAGGGCGAAGGTAAATGTGTGGAAACCCAATGAGGCGTCACTGCTCTGTCCAGGGAGCCTCGGACACAAATCCTGCTTTGTGTCACTACCTCCACCATAAAAATCACACACACACACACACACACTAGAGAGAGACACAGAAAGGGAAGCAGGCCAAGATCTACCACAATTCAAGGACAGAACAGGAGGCATCAGCCTCTACTTTACCAAAGTCACCAAACCATTCCTTTCAGCTGATGTTACGTTTGTGGACAGGAATGGATATCGTGTCCTCTGAAGGAATGTGGACAGAAAGCTTATTACTGTGAAAAACAACCCCCCACTTCTTGTTAGTAGCCTGTCAAGATACTGTAGAGCTGTGGAAGCTATGTGACGATGCAACGGTGAAAGTGAGCAACCACAGTCCCTCTACACTGTCACACACACACACACACACAGCGGTTCCGAGGACATTTCTCCACTACCCAGAATGCAACTGTACTGTAGATGTGTACGCGCGCACGTCTAACAGGGGAGAGAGACGCCATGGTCGTCGCCACGGCAGTTTAAACTGTAACCCAATTAATTTCAGCTCCAGCTTTCATGTGGTGAAGATGAAAGAAGCAGAGCGCCAGGAGACAGACAGAGAGAGAGAGAGAATATTTTAGATTAACTCTCCAAATCAAAAGATGGCACGTGAGGAAGCGCTCCGATACGACACTCAGGTTGTTGCCTTTTCATGAGGAGCCACCAGAGAATTGAAGTGGATTTTCTATCACAGTTTCTCTCTTGTTCTGTCCCTCCTCTATCCCAATCAATCATTCTCTTCTTCCATGTAACGCCCCCTTTTACTCCCTCAGCTCCCGCTGCTCTTCCTCTCTCACTCCCCCTCTCTCTCTCCCTCTCCCTGAATGACCAGATTGTTCAGTAATGGGTTGGAGTGGTTCTGTGTGGTTCCGGAAGGTTCTAGGAGGTCAGTGATCTCTGTGCTGACAGTGATCAGTGGTCTGTGTCTCTGTGCTGACAGTGAATAGCACAACTCTACTGGGACCTCAAATCAACAGACCTCTAACTTCCTGTTCTGATGACCAGATACTCCCACACCAACCAGGCCTCTCAACATTCTCCCCACTCCCTCCACTCCCCCCCCCCCCCCCCCTCCACTCCCCCCCCCCCCCCCCCCCCCCTCCCTCCCTCTCCCCCACTCCCTCCCTCCCTCTCCCCCACTCCCTCCCTCCCTCTCCCCCACTCCCTCCCTCCCTCTCCCACTCTCCTTCGCCCTCTAACGCAAACACACCACTTCTGCTTTCTCTCAAAAAATCCTTTCTGGGGCAGCCTGCTCATGAATTTCCATAGAACATCACTAGCTGTTTTGGACCAAGAAGCTAGAGGGTGAAACATGGACACCAAGTCTCAAAACACTTGGAACAGAGCCACTGACCACCTTTACGCAACAGTTAGGCAACCAAGCGCTTGTCACGTCTCCAGCTAGCCACAGCCAGGAAGACTGGGGAACAACCTACACTTAATGAGCTGATGAAGGGGAGAGAGTAAGTTGAATAAATTAGGTTGAACACTGCAGTCCTGGGTCAGTGAGATCCTTTCTAAGTGAGGAATGTGTTTATGTTACTGATCCAATCTCAGTGCTCGGATCAGTCGTAAGGCCCTTTGTGGCAACGGAATGTGTTTGTGCTGTGGTTCTAAGATCTGACCTGGAGTCAGCCAACTGCCTGGCACGTGTGGAGTTGCAGAGGAAGGGAGGACAGAGAGATGAGAGGAAGGACAGAGCTGAGATAACACAAACCCAGCCTCCCATCAGCCTTGATATGAGAGCTCTGTCTCCCTCTCTCCCTCGCTCCCTCGCTCTCCCTCCAAGGGGCTTTATTGGCATGGGAAACATATGTTTACGTCGCCAAAGCAAGTGAAATGGATAATAAACAAAAGTGAAATAAACAATAAAAAGTTCCAAAAGAATAAAGACATTTCAAATGTCATTATGTCTATCTACAGTGTTGTAACGTTGTGCAAATAAACATAAATATGGGTTGTATTTACAATTGTGTTTGTTCTTCACTGGTTGCCCTTTTCTTGGGCCAGTATGAAAATGTATGCACTCACTAACTGTAAGTCGCTCTGGATAAGAGCGTCTGCTAAATAACTAAAATGTCACACATCTTGCTGCTGTGATTGCACATTGTGGTATTTCACCCAATAGATATAGGAGTTTATCAAAATTGGGGTTGTTTTTTATTTATTTGTGGATCTGTGTAATCTGAGGGAAATATGTGTCTCAAATAGTCATACATTTGGCAGGAGGTTAGGAAGTGCAGCTCAGTTTCCACCTCATTTTGTGGGCAGTGTGCACATAGCCTGTCTTCTCTTGAGAGCCAGGTCTGCCTACGGCGGCCTTTCTCAATAGCAAAGCTATGCTCACTGAGTCTGTACATAGTCAAAGCTTTCCTTAAGTTTGGGTCAGTCACAATGGTCAGGTATTCTGCCAATGTGTAGTCTCTGTTTAGGGCCAAATAGCATTCTAGTTTGCTCAGTTTTTTTGTTAATTCTTTCCAATGTGTCAAGTAATTATATATTTGTTTTCTCATGATTTGGTTGGGTCTAATTGTGTTGCTGTCCTGGGGCTCTGTGGGGTCTGTTTGTGTTTGTGAACAGAGCCCCAGGACCAGCTTGCTTAGGGGACTCTTCTCCAGGTTCATCTCTCTGTAGGTGATGGCTTTGTTATGGAAGGTTTGGGAATTGCTTCCTTTTAGGTGGTTGTAGAATTTAACAGCTCTTTTCTGGATTTTGATCATTAGTGGGTATCGGCCTAATTCTGCTCTGCATGCATTATTTGGTGTTTTACGTTGTACACGGAGGATACATTTGCAGAATTCTGCATGCAGAGTCTCAATTTGGTGTTTGTCCCATTTTGTGAATTCTTGGTTGGTGAGCGGACCCCAGACCTCACAACCATAAAGGGAAATGGGTTCTATAACTGATTCAAGTATTTTTTGCCAGATCCTAATTGGTATGTCGAATTTTATGTTCCTTTTGATGGCATAGAAGGCCCTTCTTGCCTTGTCTCTCAGATCGTTCATAGCTTTGTGAAAGTTACCTGTGGCACCGATGTTTAGGCCGAGGTATGTATCGTTTTTTGTGTGCTCTAGGGTAACGGTGTCTAGATGGAATTTGTATTTATGGTCCTGGCAACTGGACCTTTTTTGGAACACCATTATTTTTGTCTTACTGAGATTTACTGTCAGGGCCCAGGTCTGACAGAATCTGTGCAGAAGATCTAGGTGCTGCTGTAGGCCCTCCTTGGTTGGGGACAGAAGCACCAGATCATCAGCTAACAGTAGACATTTGACTTCACATTCTAGTAGGGTGAGGCCGGGTGCTGCAGACTGTTCTAGTGCCCTCGCCAATTCGTTGATATATATGTTGAAGAGGGTGGGGCTTAAACTGCATCCCTGTCTCCCCCATCGGCCCTGTGGAAAGAAATTTGTGTTTTTTGCCAATTTTAACTGCACACTTGTTTGTGTACATGGATTTTATAATGTCGTATGTTTTTCCCCCAACACCACTTTCCATCACTTTGTACAGCAGACCCTCATGCCAAATTGGTCAAAAGCTTTTTGGAAATCAACAAAGCATGAGAAGACTTTGCCTTTGTTTTGGTTTGTTTGTTTGTCAATTAGGGTGTGCAGGGTGAATACGTGGTCTGTCGTATGGCAATTTGGTAAAAAGCCAATTTGACATTTGCTCAATACATTGTTTTCACTGAGGAATTGTACGAGTCTGCTGTTAATGATAATGCAGAGGATTTTCCCAAGGTTGCTGTTGACGCATATCCCACGGTAGTTATTGTGGTCAAATTTGTCTCCACTTTTGTGGATTGGGGTGATCAGTCCTTGGTTCCAAATATTGGGGAAGATGCCAGAGCTAAGGATGATGTTAAAGAGTTTAAGTATAGCCAATTGGAATTTGTGGTCTGTATATTTTATCATTTCATTGAGGATACCATCAACACCACAGGCCTATTGGGTTGGAGGGTTTGTTGTTTGTTTAGTGTTTTCCAATTTTCCCAGAAGTGGTTAGAGTCTATGGATTCTTCAAATATATTGAGCTGTTTTCTGACGTGCTGTTCCTTCTTTTTCCGTAGTGTATTTCTGTATTGTTTTAGTGATTCACCAAATTGAAGGCGTAGGCTCAGGTTTTCTGGGTCTCTATGTTTTTGGTTGGATAGGTTTCTGAATTTCTTTCTTAGGTTTTTGCATTCTTCATCAAACCATTTGTCATTGTTGTTAATTTTCTTCGGTTTTCTGTTTGACATTTTTAGATTTGATAGGGAAGCTGAGAGGTCAAACATACTGTTTAGGTTTTCTACTGCCAAGTTTACACCTTCACTATTACAGTGAAACGTTTTGTCCAGGAAGTTGTCTAAAGGGGATTGAATTTGTTGTTGCCTAATTGTTTTTTGGTAGGTTTCCACACTACTTTCCTTCCATCTATAGCACATCTTAATATTATTCAGTTCCTTTGGCTTTGATGCCTCATGATTGAGTATTGCTCTGTTTAAGTAGACTGTGATTTTGCTGTGGTCTGATAGGGGTGTCAGTGGGTTGACTGTGAACGCTCTGAGAGACTCTGGGTTGAGGTCAGTGATAAAGTAGTCTACAGTACTACTGCCAAGGGATGAGCTGTATGTGTACCTACCATAGGAGTCTCCTCGAAGCCTACCATTGACTATGTACAGACCCAGTGTGTGACAGAGCTGCAGGAGTTGTGATGTCATAGTCCTCTCTCCCGGTTTTTTTTTGTTCTCATTTTCTGTTTCGCTCTCTGGATCTTATCTCAGCTCCAGTTGTCTGGTATGAGCCTGGACCAGGGCATCCTGCTCCTCTGATTTACCCAGGCTGGGTGAGAGGGGGCAGGGGTGGAGGTTACACATCTGGTTCTGGTCAGAATGTATGAGATTCCTCGTGTGGGTGTTTGAAGGAGAGGGGACACACACACACACACACACACACACACACACACACACACACACACAGCTTTCCCATTCTGCCCATTCAGACGGTCCTAAATCAGACGTTAATGAATTCCATTATCAAAACCTGCCTTTTATCCCAAGAATCACATTCTGCAAAAGAAATACAATACAAATCTGATCTCATGTCTAGTTCCTCACCATTCCATCACCCAGTACAATGGAGGAAGAAAAACAAGTGGTAGATGAATCTTTATCAAGCTGGCCATATCGCCCGAAATCAATTAAGGGAATAGCTAGTGGAATGGACCACAATAAAACCTGTTCTTTGTGTGAGTCAGAGATGGAGTCAGACTATGGCTGCATCCCAAATGGCACCCTATTCCCTACATAGTGCACTACTTTTGACCAGAGCTCTATGGGAGCCCTATGGGCCCTGGTCAAAAGTAGTGCACTATATAGGGAATAGGGGGCCATTTGGGACTCAGCCCAGGAGTCAGTCAGTCATTATAACAGTAGCATGTTGTCTGACAGGCAGGCACCTGCTAGTTCTATTCAATAAAACTAGAATGGACCTTTCATTATTCTCTAAATTAATATATTTTCTGCAGACCTGCCACCAGAAGTCATAACGGCAGTGTCCCAAATGGCACCCTATTCCCTATATAGTGCACTACTTTAGACCGGAGCCGTAAGGGCCCTGGTCAAATGCTGTGCACTATATAGGGAATAGGGTGCCATTTGGGGCGCAGGCAGAAGTCATAAGAAGTCATATTCTGATTGTCTATGTAATCCATTATCGTTCCAGTCGTGTCTTTAACCGTGATGTTTCAAAATGTCTGAATCCAAACACCAAGGCCAGTAATGCTACAAGCTTAGCTAACTCTGTAGGGACCAACTGTAGATCCTAGGAGTTTCTTCTTGTTCAGCTAGCAGGAAGATACTGGTTGAATATGTTTCCGGCCTCACTACCGGTCCATCGTGTCCCACTGTGTGCGTTAATGTGTGAGTGTGTGTGTGTGTGTGTGTGTGCTGCAGCTGTGTGTGAGGTTTGGCTGAACTATGTGAAGTCCTCCCTCCACAGAGGAACAGAACAAGACAACATCCAGACCCACACCTTCCCTCCACAGACCAGACCGACCAACGCTTTCCTGTGGTTACACCATGTTCTCAAGACAGAAGAGCAGAGAGAGAGGAGAGAATGAGAGGAGAGTGAGAGGAGAGGGAGAGGAGAGAGAGAGAATGAGAGGAGAGGAGAGAGTGAGAGGAGAGAGTGAGAGGAGAGAGTGAGGAGATAATATTTATATATTTATATTTACGTCATTTAGCAGACGCTCTTATCCAGAGCCACTTACAAATTGGTGCATTCACCTTATGATAGCCAGTGGGACAACCACTTTACACATTTTTTTTTTTTCAATAAATGTATTTTATTTTATTATTTTATATATTTTGTGGTGGGGGGGGTAGAATGATTACTTTTATACTAGAATGAGAGGAGAGTGAGAGGAGAGAGATGCACAGGGTGAATGAGTAAGGCTGGGGTAAGAGAAAGAGGTAGAATCCCTCTGATCCGTAAAGGCCTCCACAGGGAATAACTGAGGAATTAGCCCTGGTCTGTAGAGATGGACCAAGGGGACACTTAAGGTTCATGTTCACACGGTTAACAGCTCTGCTCCGTGTCCGCAGCTCCACACACACACAGGGAAACGTACAGTATTATACAGAGCCATGAGTGAATGGAACTCCCTTCCATCTTATAAAGCCCAAGTGAACAGCAAACCTGGTTTCAAAAAACAAATAAAGCAACACCTCATGGCACAACGCCTCTCCCCCATGTGACCTACTTGTTGTGTGTATGTACTGACATGTATGTGGAACTGATGCGCAAACACACACACACACACACACACACACACACACACACTACATGTTAATGTTTTTAAATGTACGTATATTGTAAAGTATTTTGTCTGTTTCGTTATATGTTGGTCCCCAGTAAGACTAGCATTCCCCTTTGGCGTCGGCTAATGGGGATCCTAATCAATCACACACTAATAAACACCACTACCACAGTCACCGAGCGGAAAATCAGCCTTGTGTACCAACCAACCGTAGTTAGACAAACACAGGATACCTCCGCCATAATTCTACCTCTATCAATCATTGTAACGCCACCAGCCCCCTCCGCATTTATAAACACTTAATGTGTTGACAAACGTCAAGCTTTAGAGATGCGTCAGTAAACAGCACAGATTTAGTCATTAGAGTCGATGCAAAGGCGATGAGTTTCCATCAGACTGGTCTTGTGTACAGGGTTCTGGGCTCTCTGTTGTACACCACAAGGCTGTTGAAGAGACTACCGTCAGACTGACTGGAGATCAGACAGACGTAGCAGTAGCAATCACCAAACAGAGAGAGAGAGAACAATTACAGGCTAGAGTTTAAATATTAATTTGTGTCTTCTGAGGACAGAGAAAAGGGAAGTGGCCTTTACTGACAACAGTAGCAGCTGGGCTCCCTGAGGGAGGGAGGGAGTGGATGATCTCACTCCTGTTGGGAGTTACAACATCTTCGCTGGGTGTTTTAGATCCCCAGAGACACACAGATTGAGTTCTGGAGCAGGTCGTCGGTCTCGACTCTCCACTCACAGCGGACCAACCCATCACCACAGCGGAGGTGTCCTCACAAGGCCTATCATTGGAGGACGGCCAACAGCCCACGACAGAAATGATTGGGTCGTATCAACAGAGGTCAGGTGCTGACTTCCTGTTACAGCTCAACAACTTCCTCTAGCAGCCTTCAGGAGCCTGGGAATCACTTCCTCTTTCTGGTCTCGTCCCTCATCGCTCATCGCTGCTGTTGCTAAGTGTCACAGTCAACACACACACACACACACACACACACACAGCTCAGTGTCGAAGTCAACACAGTACACACGCACACAAACAAATCACAGTCAAGTCAGAGCTTAGATCTTCAGTTTTGTGATGACAGAGCATGAAAAGAGCTTTGATGACTGTCTGTAAACTGGGACCTTGAAATCAAACAGAGTAAGTAAAGTGAAACGTTTGTAAGCAAGCAGTAATGACGGAATTCCCTCTTTTGAATGGCAGAAATACACCAAACTAAACGAAGCCGGGCCACCAGGTAGTGTGAGTGGAGGATTGTGGATATCTTATGGCCCTGCAGCACGTAGCGGTCATGAGCTGGGTTTAGGAGTCACACAAGTGGGCCAGAGACTCCATGGTTGCATCCCAAATGGCACCCTATAGCCTATATAGTGCACTACCTTTAGCCAGAGCCCTAAGGGCCCCAGTCAAATGTAGTCCACTATATAGGCGATAAGGTGTCATTTGGGATGCAAGCCCATTCCTCCAGACCCATTAACCAGAGAGGATCTCTCTAAAATCTATACATCTGCTCAATATTTTTTTTTTTACTCACTCACTAGATATTTACCACATCCCTCTCCTGCCAAGAAAGAATGAGAGGAGTGGAAGAGAGGGGAGGAAAAGAGAGGGAAAGGAGGGAATGAGAGAAGGACATGAGCAGAAGAGAGAGAGGAGTGAGGAGAAGTTTAGAATGGGGGTCTGGAGCTGACAGTCATACTCCAAGGACTCCTGCAGGAATAACAGAACTAAACAGATCTAGCCCTGTGAGTCCATCACAAACACAGTCTCTCTCCGCTCCTAGAAAATCATTTTAGGACAACAATAGCTCTTAAATGGAGCAGGGATGGTGTGTATATTGTTTTATTGTAAACGGAGGAGGTGCCGGGGTGGGAGTGTGTGTTGATTGCTGATCAGAGGGGTGATGAGGGCCGTGTCTTGAGGGCCCGGGGATGGAGGCAGGGAGAGATAAGAGATCCATGGTTAAACACAGAGGAGAGAACAGACATGTCAGTGCGTCCATTATGGTCCGCCGTATCACCCTCCCCACACCTGGCAGGCAATTAGTGGCCCTTTGCAGCCACCAAGCACCAGGCTGGTTATTCTTACATGATTAATCACAGTGGCCGGTAATTTTCAGCTCTTAACTTCCAAACTTATCGGTGTGAGAGGGAGGGAGGGATGGAGAGAGTGAGCGAGCGAGAACATTGATGTAATGAAATTAATGAAAAGTGCACCAATCAGACTGTGACTCAGGGCAATCAGGGCTCAAGAGTGCGTGTGATCACTCACTGGCTACGTTGGGCTAATCATAACCACCGCCCTCACCCCGTTACCCCTCCAATCAACCCACAGCTTCAACCCTAATCTCTCCCTCAGATGAATCTGTCAGGACTCCAGGAGAGGGGAAACAGGGGGACAGGGAACGCAGGTAAACGTCTGAAGAGGTTACTATGGTAACGACCTTCAGTAGGTCATACCACTTCATCACACACACACCACTTCATCTAGACGCAGAGTGATTGGGCTCTGATTGGTGTCAGCTGTTTGAGGAGGACGATCATTTCGTTTCGTCATCGTGTTCCTAAGGAAACGACACAGAGAACACTTTAGAGAAACGACGCTGAACACATCTCCCTCTTCATCGTGTGATGACCTTAGGGTTCTGGTCCAGCTCTAGGTCTGTAGTGTTGTTATAGTGAAATGTCATTCACACTGAGTCGCTGAGAGGCCAACCAGCTCCTCTGAACCACAGTCAGTACTATGAGTGAGTGACTGGACTGTAAACCAACAGTAAGAACATTCTCCAACATTCTTTAACAGACTAAAACCCTTTTCAGAGAACAACTCTCCAGTTAAGCATTTTAAAATCACAAAACAACAGTGTTTATTTACATAACTGACAACTCAACCAAGGACACTGAGAAAACTAAGGTCAGAGCTGCTCCAGTTCACCTGCTAAATTCAGGACCTTCAGCCTTGGGCTGGGCGATATATTACATTCATTTGATGAATTTGAATGTATGTTTTTGTGCGATATTCCAAATGCCTGTATCGCAAGAATCAAGGTTTAGTTATTTTTTGTTTGTGTGAGCGTTTGTCTGCTCATGTTGTATTTTTGGTCTTGTCTCCTTCGCTCCTTCTGTGCACCTCCCCATTTACACCAGAGATCTGGATATGATGAAGAGATGCACGTCTCCGCCCTAACAATGGGAGCCGTTGTCCCAAAAGGTGGGAAGGCAGGCGACAAGCTTAGGTCCAAAATTAGGCCATTGAAACGCATTGGGCTTATTTTGGACAGATTTTAGCAAGAGTGAAACCTCTCTCTTCGCCTCTTCCTCTATGGTTTACACACACCAAGCCCCTCCCCCTGCCTCTCACGCCAACAAAGTTGACAAGCGGTTTCAACTCGCTATTTGCATTTGAGGTTTGGTCGAACAGAATCGGTCATAAGGACACAAAAACACATTGAGACATTATTTTCCTGTAATAGAGGAGAAGTTAACTTTTCTAACGATACCCTTTTTGTGCCTCAACTACTCCAATTGCGTGCAGAGCAGACACTACTAAAACGAGAGTATCAACAAACATAGATTCTGGAAAATGAATGCTCAGTTTGTCGCGTGCGGCATTGTGGTACCTCTAGCAGCATTTTAGCAAAAGACTGTTATACTAGCTGTCTAGTCTGTGTTTTATAAAGGTGCAATAAGCATAAAACACAATTATACAAGGAACTGGCAACTCGTTCTCATTCTGAGAAATAAGTTAGGCCAGTTGATTTCAACATCTGAACAAAGTGGACAGGCTAACATGCTTTTCAAACAGTAGGAGACAGACAGAAGGATATGTTCATAACAATTCAACTGTTCAGCCTTGTTATCTAGCAAATAGTACTTGAAATATAAAAGATTGAGACGCTGCCTTTTAGTATAACATAGTGCCCTTAGCGCTCATGGCACGCGGCTTTGGTTGTTGACTTGACCCCTGAAGAACAACTGGTAAACATTAACGTCAGGACTGAAGAACTGTGTTCTACTGTGAAGTGAGCTGTAGTCTTGTCTAGAACTGTGTTCTACTGTGAAGTGAGCTGTAGTCTTGTCTAGAACTGTGTTCCACTGTGAAGTGAGCTGTAGTCTTGTCTAGAACTGTGTTCCACTGTGAAGTGAGCTGTAGTCTTGTCTAGAACTGTGTTCTACTGTGAAGTGAGCTGTAGTCTTGTCTAGAACTGTGTTCCACTGTGAAGTGAGCTGTAGTCTTGTCTAGAACTGTGTTTGACTGTGAAGTGAGCTGTAGTCTTGTCTAGAACTGTGTTCTACTGTGAAGTGAGCTGTAGTCTTGTCTAGAACTGTGTTCCACTGTGAAGTGAGCTGTAGTCTTGTCTAGAACTGTGTTCTACTGTGAAGTGAGCTGTAGTCTTGTCTAGAACTGTGAAGTGAGCTGTAGTCTTGTCTAGAACTGTGTTTGACTGTGAAGTGAGCTGTAGTCTTGTCTAGAACTGTGTTCCACTGTGAAGTGAGCTGTAGTCTTGTCTAGAACTGTGTTCCACTGTGAAGTGAGCTGTAGTCTTGTCTAGAACTGTGTTCTACTGTGAAGTGAGCTGTAGTCTTGTCTAGAACTGTGTTCTACTGTGAAGTGAGCTGTAGTCTTGTCTAGAACTGTGTTCCACTGTGAAGTGAGCTGTAGTCTTGTCTAGAACTGTGACGTGAGCTGTAGTCTTGTCTAGAACTGTGTTTGACTGTGAAGTGAGCTGTAGTCTTGTCTAGAACTGTGAAGTGAGCTGTAGTCTTGTCTAGAACTGTGTTCCACTGTGAAGTGAGCTGTAGTCTTGTCTAGAACTGTGTTCCACTGTGAAGTGAGCTGTAGTCTTGTCTAGAACTGTGTTCTACTGTGAAGTGAGCTGTAGTCTTGTCTAGAACTGTGTTCCACTGTGAAGTGAGCTGTAGTCTTGTCTAGAACTGTGTTCCACTGTGAAGTGAGCTGTAGTCTTGTCTAGAACTGTGTTCCACTGTGAAGTGAGCTGTAGTCTTGTCTAGAACTGTGAAGTGAGCTGTAGTCTTGTCTAGAACTGTGTTCCACTGTGAAGTGAGCTGTAGTCTTGTCTAGAACTGTGTTCTACTGTGAAGTGAGCTGTAGTCTTGTCTAGAACTGTGTTCCACTGTGAAGTGAGCTGTAGTCTTGTCTAGAACTGTGTTCCACTGTGAAGTGAGCTGTAGTCTTGTCTAGAACTGTGTTCTACTGTGAAGTGAGCTGTGGTCTTGTCTAGAACTGTGTTCCACTGTGAAGTGAGCTGTAGTCTTGTCTAGAACTGTGTTTGACTGTGAAGTGAGCTGTAGTCTTGTCTAGAACTGTGAAGTGAGCTGTAGTCTTGTCTAGAACTGTGTTCCACTGTGAAGTGAGCTGTAGTCTTGTCTAGAACTGTGAAGTGAGCTGTAGTCTTGTCTAGAACTGTGTTCTACTGTGAAGTGAGCTGTAGTCTTGTCTAGAACTGTGTTCCACTGTGAAGTGAGCTGTAGTCTTGTCTAGAACTGTGTTTGACTGTGAAGTGAGCTGTAGTCTTGTCTAGAACTGTGTTCTACTGTGAAGTGAGCTGTAGTCTTGTCTAGAACTGTGTTCCACTGTGAAGTGAGCTGTAGTCTTGTCTAGAACTGTGTTCTACTGTGAAGTGAGCTGTAGTCTTGTCTAGAACTGTGAAGTGAGCTGTAGTCTTGTCTAGAACTGTGAAGTGAGCTGTAGTCTTGTCTAGAACTGTGTTCCACTGTGAAGTGAGCTGTAGTCTTGTCTAGAACTGTGTTCTACTGTGAAGTGAGCTGTAGTCTTGTCTAGAACTGTGTTTGACTGTGAAGTGAGCTGTAGTCTTGTCTAGAACTGTGTTCTACTGTGAAGTGAGCTGTAGTCTTGTCTAGAACTGTGTTCCACTGTGAAGTGAGCTGTAGTCTTGTCTAGAACTGTGTTTGACTGTGAAGTGAGCTGTAGTCTTGTCTAGAACTGTGTTCCACTGTGAAGTGAGCTGTAGTCTTGTCTAGAACTGTGTTCCACTGTGAAGTGAGCTGTAGTCTTGTCTAGAACTGTGTTTGACTGTGAAGTGAGCTGTAGTCTTGTCTAGAACTGTGAAGTGAGATGTAGTCTTGTCTAGAACTGTGTTTGACTGTGAAGTGAGCTGTAGTCTTGTCTAGAACTGTGTTCCACTGTGAAGTGAGCTGTAGTCTTGTCTAGAACTGTGTTCCACTGTGAAGTGAGCTGTAGTCTTGTCTAGAACTGTGTTCCACTGTGAAGTGAGCTGTAGTCTTGTCTAGAACTGTGTTCTACTGTGAAGTGAGCTGTAGTCTTGTCTAGAACTGTGTTCCACTGTGAAGTGAGCTGTAGTCTTGTCTAGAACTGTGTTTGACTGTGAAGTGAGCTGTAGTCTTGTCTAGAACTGTGTTCTACTGTGAAGTGAGCTGTAGTCTTGTCTAGAACTGTGTTCTACTGTGAAGTGAGCTGTAGTCTTGTCTAGAACTGTGTTCTACTGTGAAGTGAGCTGTAGTCTTGTCTAGAACTGTGTTCCACTGTGAAGTGAGCTGTAGTCTTGTCTAGAACTGTGTTTGACTGTGAAGTGAGCTGTAGTCTTGTCTAGAACTGTGAAGTGAGCTGTAGTCTTGTCTAGAACTGTGAAGTGAGCTGTAGTCTTGTCTAGAACTGTGTTCCACTGTGAAGTGAGCTGTAGTCTTGTCTAGAACTGTGTTCCACTGTGAAGTGAGCTGTAGTCTTGTCTAGAACTGTGTTTGACTGTGAAGTGAGCTGTAGTCTTGTCTAGAACTGTGAAGTGAGCTGTAGTCTTGTCTAGAACTGTGTTCCACTGTGAAGTGAGCTGTAGTCTTGTCTAGAACTGTGTTTGACTGTGAAGTGAGCTGTAGTCTTGTCTAGAACTGTGTTCTACTGTGAAGTGAGCTGTAGTCTTGTCTAGAACTGTGTTCTACTGTGAAGTGAGCTGTAGTCTTGTCTAGAACTGTGTTCTACTGTGAAGTGAGCTGTAGTCTTGTCTAGAACTGTGTTCCACTGTGAAGTGAGCTGTAGTCTTGTCTATAACTGTGTTTGGCTGTGAAGTGAGCTGTAGTCTTGTCTAGAACTGTGTTCCACTGAAGTGAGCTGTAGTCTTGTCTAGAACTGTGTTTGACTGTGAAGTGAGCTGTAGTCTTGTCTAGAACTGTGAAGTGAGATGTAGTCTTGTCTAGAACTGTGTTTGACTGTGAAGTGAGATGTAGTCTTGTCTAGAACTGTGAAGTGAGATGTAGTCTTGTCTAGAACTGTGAAGTGAGCTGTAGTCTTGTCTAGAACTGTGTTCTACTGTGAAGTGAGCTGTAGTCTTGTCTAGAACTGTGTTCCACTGTGAAGTGAGCTGTAGTCTTGTCTAGAACTGTGTTCCACTGTGAAGTGAGCTGTAGTCTTGTCTAGAACTGTGTTTGACTGTGAAGTGAGCTGTAGTCTTGTCTAGAACTGTGTTCTACTGTGAAGTGAGCTGTAGTCTTGTCTAGAACTGTGTTCCACTGTGAAGTGAGCTGTAGTCTTGTCTAGAACTGTGTTCTACTGTGAAGTGAGCTGTAGTCTTGTCTAGAACTGTGTTCTACTGTGAAGTGAGCTGTAGTCTTGTCTAGAACTGTGTTCTACTGTGAAGTGAGCTGTAGTCTTGTCTAGAACTGTGTTTGACTGTGAAGTGAGCTGTAGTCTTGTCTAGAACTGTGTTTGACTGTGAAGTGAGCTGTAGTCTTGTCTAGAACTGTGTTCTACTGTGAAGTGAGCTGTAGTCTTGTCTAGAACTGTGTTTGACTGTGAAGTGAGCTGTAGTCTTGTCTAGAACTGTGTTTGACTGTGAAGTGAGCTGTAGTCTTGTCTAGAACTGTGTTCCACTGTGAAGTGAGCTGTAGTCTTGTCTAGAACTGTGTTCCACTGTGAAGTGAGCTGTAGTCTTGTTAAACTAAACTGGTATTCCTCCTCAGGTGAAAACAAGACGCTGCCATATTCATGTCACGGTGAAGACCACAGGCCAGGAGCAATCACACACACACACACACACGCTCGCAAACCACCCCTCCTCATTCAATCCACCCATCCATTCCCTCCATCCATCTAGCCATGTCGTTTATTCCAGGCCCCAGACTGTTGTAGAAGGTTAATTGAGTAATGATTTAAAGACTAACATATGTTCTTGGTGTGTATGTGTGTTGGATGAAACCCAGGACACATATTGATATATGTTTAGAGTTTCTGAGATGAAATATGTTATATGTAGGCTGTGTGTAAACAGCTGTATCCTTAGAATTCCCCCACCCCCTTCTATCGATGGTTGTGAGAGTGTTTGTGCTCAGGAATGAGTGAGGTAAACCCAGTTAGTTAACACTACACCCACTAGCTGAGGAGTCCTGAGCTGATACACTACACCCTGGAGGAGGAGGAGGAGGAGGAAGGGGGGGGGGGGGGGGGGGGGTAATGTTAACATATGTTTCCCATGCCAATAAAGCCCTTTAAATTGAATTGAGAGAGTGAGATGGGAGGAGATGTAATGTTCCTGTTCTCACAGGAAAGGAGGCTCGCCAACTCCAACACACACACTTTTCCCCCCTCCATCATCATTAAAGAATGAGTCGTTTGTTTAGTAAGATGATAAACAGTATATCAATTGAGAACAAGATACGGCTAGCCCCATGCACAGATGATTTGTTTATGTAAGGAAACCCTTTAACTCTTTTTTTAAGAGAAGAATATAAACTCTCAAATCAAATCAACTTTTATTGGCCACATGCGCCGAATACAACAGGTGTAGACATTACCGTGAAATGCTTACTTACAGCCCTTAACCAACAATGCATTTATTTTTTATAAAAAAAGTAAAATAAAACAACAATAAAAAAGTGTTGAGAAAAAAAGAGCAGAAGTAAAATAAAATAACAGTAGGGAGGCTATATATACAATAGAATAAAGTGACAGTAGGGAGGCTATATACAGGGGGGTACCAGTGCAGAGTCAATGTGCGGGGGCACCGGCTAGTTGAGGTAGTTGAGGTAATATGTACATGTGGGTAGAGTTAAAGTGACTATGCATAAATAATTAACAGAGTAGCAGCAGCGTAAAAAGATGGGGTGGGGGTGGGGGGGCAGTGCAACTAGTTCGGGTAGCCATGATTAGCTGTTCAGGAGTCTTATGGCTTGGGGGTAGAAGTTGTTGAGAAGTCTTTTGGACCTAGACTTGGCACTCCGGTACCGCTTGCCATGCGGTAGCAGAGAGAACAGTCTATGACTAGGGTGGCTGGAGTCTTTGACCGTTTTGAGGGCCTTCCTCTGACACCGCCTGGTATAGAGGTCCTGGATGGCAGGAAGCTTGGCCCCAGTGATGTACTCAGCAAGTACAGTAGTTAGCAGAGACTTGAACATTCCAAGAAATGAACACAATTCAAAGATACGCTAAGGAAAAGGACCAGGTAAACTACAGTAGGCCTTGTAGGACAAGTTCCACCCTTCTCCAGGTATGTCACCTTACCCTAACCCCACCCCAAGAGACCCATTAACATGTCACCTTACCCTAACCACACCCCAAGAGACACATTAACATGTCACCTAACCCTAACCCCACCCTAATAGACATTATTCAGAGCCATTGGAGCAAACACGCCCACACAACTACACAGTTTCTACAGCGTTTATTCCGGTTTCCACTGTGGAGGATGCCGACTAGAGCGATGCTATTTATCTACGTGGAGGAACCAGCTGTGGAGTCCACTGCACAGCTGCAGAGACAGCTAGACCCAGCTGCGGCTTGACAGCGTCCCAAATAGAACCCTATTCCCTATTTAGTGAACTCTTTGTTTTAACCAGGGCCCATAGGGAATAGGGTGCCATTTGGGCCGCACCCAGTGAGAGTCACAGTCTGAGGCGTGACCAATGAAGAGCCCAACACTGCTATACCAAGCTTCATAATACACAGGCTTGGGATGGAGGGAGATGGAGGGGCTGAAGGAGAGAGAGGACCAGGGGGAAAAGGTGACCCCAGTCAGTCACAGGTGTTCTAACTGGATACAGGACTGGAGCAGTGGATCTCTTGCACTCATTCACCTGACACACACAGTTAAACCCGAAGGGCCCTTGGTCAACCAATTAAATTGAGCAAAGAGGGCCTCGTCTGACTCCCCCCTCCCTCCTCTGCAGCTCTAACTCCATACTGAGCAGGTCATTCATTGTTCAAGGGCTTTTCCTCAGGAGAATAGGACACACACACACACACACAGGTTTGTATAATGTGTGTGGAAGCCGCCCAGACATGAGATTTCCCCACGGCAGTGAGGTGTGGAGTGTGTGGGAAGATCAAAACACCACTGCAACCACATACTTCCTACACACACACACACACACACACACACACACACAAAGTCCTCACGGAAGTTAGGGAGACTTAATTACAGTAGAGCTCCAAATGGATTCATGCATTATACAGAGAATAAACATCTGATTAGAATTCAGGGATTTTTATAGTTTCTTTTGAAGATTTCTGAAGCAGGGTTGCACACAATGAACTCACCCAGCTGGTCTGTTTGTGCATGCGTGGGTGGGTCGGGTGGTTGTGTGTGTACTCTCTGTATGTACTTCCGTGTGTGTGTGTGTGTGTGTGTGTGTGTGTTTATTTCTGTGAGTGGTGTTCCTATAAGAACAAACAGCTTCTCTTCATCACTTGAATGCGTGTGGAAGTGTGTGTGTGTGTGTGTGTGTGTGTGTGTGTGTGTGTGTGTGTGTGTGTGTGTGTGTGTGTGTGTGTGTGTGTGTGTGTGTGTGTGTGTGTGTGTGTGTGTGTGCGTGTGTGTGTGTGTGTGTGTGTGTATGTCAACGACTGCTGTTCCTCGACCAACAATTTGTCTTTCCCCTCGGTTGCCTCCTACTGTGTGTGTGTGTGTGTGTGTGTGTGTGTGTGTGTGTGTGTGTGTGTGTGTGTGTCCGTCTTTCCGGACTGTGCGTCTTCCACCATGGCACATCCACACCATTAGGCAGTAATCAGGACACTGTGATAGATGCATGTGTTCACTGGGTTAGGATGATTTAATGAACCGCACACACACACACAACTCTTTGAGCACAGGGACAAACAGGCCGAGGCCATCCATCCATCCATCACCAGGCCAGTCCAGTCCTCAGCAGCCAACTAGAAAGGTCTCAGACACAAAACAGACTAAGAGAAACCCCAGGGACACAACACAATGGCCAACACAGACTGGAACATTCTACTACCACTCTCTTGGTCCCTCTCTCTCTCTCCCCATCTCTTCCTCTTTGTCTCTTTGCATCTCGCTCTCCTCAGACTAGTAAACTCATGTCTCTCTCTCCTCAGACTAGTAAACTCCCTGTTGGCTCGTCAGACAGACCGTGAGTCAGAGATTTTGGCTATTGATTAACCCACTAGCTGAGCAGGAGGAAAGTGATGAGAGGAAGGAAAAAAAAATATCTCTCTCTCTCTTTCTCTTCTCTCTCTCCCCCCCCCCCCCCCCCTCCTTTAGTCTGTCTAAAGACAGAGAGACATGGAACCAGATAAAGCAGATTAAGCCAAAACAAAGTTCTCCATGGCACTGCGCTGGTTGGAGCCATTGATTTCCAATGCTGTTGGAAACCTCTAATGAGTTTAAAACACAGCCCATTCGACGGAGAGACACTGAGATGCCTCTAACAGAGAGAGAGAAGAGAGAGATTATCTTGACAGAAGGAGGTAGACATTGGATAGAATATAATATGGATATCGGGGGGTTAAGAGTGCGGAAGTAGTATAGTGAGAGACTGAGAGAAAGAGAATGGAGCATTCTGGGAAACTAAGGTAGCTTTCCTGCAAGTAATGAGGCAAATCTGGCAACCCCAGAAACTCAACTCAGGCGTCCTGATGAAACAACACCAGAACTGAGACATTCAGCAGATTCCTGACAATGATAACCATCTGACTGGACTCTTTTTGTGAAGGATAAAACTTCTCCCACCGTACAGTATGAATAATCAGCTATGGAGAGAGAGAGAGAGAGAGAGAGATCCATCTGCCAGTGAGAGAGAGGGAGAGCAAAAGAAAGAGGACAGAGAGGGGGGGACAGAGAGCGGGGGACAGAGAGCGGGGGACAGAGAGCGGGGGACAGAGAGCGGGGGACAGAGAGCGGGGGGCAGAGAGCGGGGGACAGAGAGCGGGGGGCAGAGAGCGGGGGGCAGAGAGCGGGGGACAGAGAGCGGGGGGCAGAGAGCGGGGGGACAGAGAGCGGGGGGACAGAGAGCGGGGGGACAGAGAGCGGGGGGACAGAGAGCGGGGGGCAGAGAGCGGGGGGCAGAGAGCGGGGGACAGAGAGCGGGGGACAGAGAGCGGGGGGCAGAGAGCGGGGGGACAGAGAGCGGGACACAGAGAGAGAGAGAGATCCATCTGCCAGTGAGAGAGAGGGAGAGCAAAAGAAAGAGGACAGAGAGGGGGGGACAGAGAGCGGGGGGACAGAGAGCAGGGGGACAGAGAGCGGGGGGACAGAGAGCGGGGGACAGAGAGCAGGGGACAGAGAGCGGGGGGACAGAGAGCGGGGGACAGAGAGCAGGGGGACAGAGAGCGGGGGACAGAGAGCGGGGGGCAGAGAGCGGGGGGCAGAGAGCGGGGGGACAGAGAGCGGGGGGCAGAGAGCGGGGGGACAGAGAGCGGGGGACAGAGAGAGAGAGGCAGAAAGAAAGCGAGAGAGAGAGCGATATGCAGGCAGAGGGCTATTGGAGGACATGAGTAAAAAGGCAGGGTGAAGTGATATGAATCTGTTCTGTATTAGAGCCACTCCAGGGAACTATGATGCAATGTAAGTCGCTCTGGATAAGAGCGTCTGCTAAATGACTAAAATGTAAATGGGACTCCGTCATACGAGGGAACAGGAATGGATGCGTAGCAGAATTCCCAAGAGCCACTGGGGCTTTCCCCTTTCCCTCCACTTCCTGGAAAGTATAGGACTTTGGTCATACTGTAAATAACATGTAAGCCGGTGTGTCTTTAAGCCTAGCAACAATTTAAGCCAAGCCATCTGATCGGCCCACATTGAACCATACAAGGCACCTTTGTAAGCCCTGTGTCCATAGCGTAGTTGCTCTGACTGAAAGACTACATTAGTTCTAGTTCCACCCCTGCATCATTAGAGGAGGGTGGTGTTGGCTAGTAATACTGGAAAGTAGACATTAAATCCCTCATGAGTCATTACACAGACAGACAGACAGAAAGAGACAGACAGAGTATATATCCCTGGAGTTCCCTGTGCTTGCTGAGTCCAGGTTGGCGTTTCCCTCTGGGCTCAGCGGTAGTTCAGTAGTCTACACCACAGTATCTCTGAGGCACTAATAGAACTGAGGCTCTCCTCCTGTCTCTCCTCTGTCTCTCATCTCGTCCCCCTGTCTCTCCTCTACCTCTCCTCTCTCTCTGTATCCCATCCCTTTCCACTCCTCCTCCTGTCTCTCCTCTGTCTCTCATCTCGTCCCCCTGTCTCTCCTCTACCTCTCCTCTCTCTCTCTGTATCTCATCCCTTTCCACTCCTCCTCCTGTCTCTCCTCTGTCTCTCATCTCGTCCCCCTGTCTCTCCTCTACCTCTCCTCTCTCTCTCTGTATCCCATCCCTTTCCACTCCTCCTCCTGTCTCTCCTCTGTCTCTCATCTCGTCCCCCTGTCTCTCCTCTACCTCTCCTCTCCTCTCTCTCTCTCTCTCTCTGTATCCCATCCCTTTTCACTCCTCCTCTCCTCTTTCCTCTCCTCTGTTCATTAAGAAGCTATGCTAACTCAGTCATGCAGGAAGCTATAACACAGACCGTCTGGGCCTGCCTCTCAGACATTAATACACACTAACCCTTCCCATTAGCAACATCAGACAGCCACTGACTGGTGATGAATACAGTCTGGAGGTACAGGTCTAAACACTGGGCTTTTCTATGCTACTGTGTAGTGATTCTGGAGCTAATGAGAGACTGTAGTGAATGTAACGGGTTTTACATAATGATACAGCCCTCCACTAGACAATGATACAGCCCTCCACTAGACAATGATACAGCCCTCCACTAGACAATGATACAGCCCTCCACTAGACAACGATACAGCCCTCCACTAGACAACGATACAGCCCTCCACTAGACAACGATACAGCCCTCCACTAGACAACGATACAGCCCTCCACTAGACAATGATACAGCCCTCCACTAGACAACGATACAGCCCTCCACTAGACAATGATACAGCCCTCCACTAGACAATGATACAGCCCTCCACTAGACAATGATACAGCCCTCCACTAGACAACGATACAGCCCTCCACTAGACAATGATACAGCCCTCCACTAGACAATGATACAGCCCTCCACTAGACAATGATACAGCCCTCTACTAGACAATGATACAGCCCTCCACTAGACAATGATACAGCCCTCCACTAGACAATGATATAGCCCTCCACTAGACAATGATACAGCCCTCCACTAGACAATGATACAGCCCTCCACTAGACAATGATACATCCCTCCACTAGACAACGATACAGCCCTCCACTAGACAACGATACAGCCCTCCACTAGACAACGATACAGCCCTCCACTAGACAACGATACAGCCCTCCACTAGACAACGATACAGCCCTCCACTAGACAACGATACAGCCCTCCACTAGACAATGATACAGCCCTCCACTAGACAATGATACAGCCCTCCACTAGACAATGATACAGCCCTCCACTAGACAATGATACAGCCCTCCACTAGACAACGATACAGCCCTCCACTAGACAATGATACAGCCCTCCACTAGACAATGATACAGCCCTCTACTAGACAATGATACAGCCCTCCACTAGACAATGATACAGCCCTCCACTAGACAATGATACAGCCCTCCACTAGACAATGATACAGCCCTCCACTAGACAATGATACAGCCCTCCACTAGACAATGATACAGCCCTCCACTAGACAATGATACAGCCCTCCACTAGACAATGATACAGCCCTCCACTAGACAATGACACAAGGAATGAATATGTGTGGAGGGCTGTAACACTTGTTGCATGGCAAAGTTCTGATTCAGATTCCAAACACAAATACCAAAGGACACTAGACTAAAAGTGAAACTAACGAACAAGTTAGCTAATCTTTTACTTTTAGGGGCATTGTGGAGTTGCATTGACACACACACACACACACACACACACACACACACACAATCCTGGGAGGAGGCCTGTTGACAATAGACAAACACTATCATGGAGAAACCCAGATAAGAGATGTGCTTGGCCACCGCTGGCATCATGTGATGATGTGGGGGTAAGGTTATATGCTCATACAGGGGTATGGGGGAAGGGTTGTGTCATACACTGGATACACAGCGGATTGGCAGTCTGACGACCTTGACAACAGATCATGTTGGGTATATGAGCTATTCAGGGACAGTCTGACGACCTTGACAACAGATCATGTTGGGTATATGAGCTATTCAGGGACAGTCTGACGACCTTGACAACAGATCATGTTGGGTATATGAGCTATTCAGGGACAGTCTGACGACCTTGACAACAGATCATGTTGGGTATATGAGCTATTCAGGGACAGTCTGATGACCTTGACAACAGACCATGTTGGGTATATGAGCTATTCAGGGACAGTCTGATGACCTTGACAACAGATCATGTTGGGTATATGAGCTATTCAGGGACAGTCTGACGACCTTGACAACAGATCATGTTGGGTATATGAGCTATTCAGGGACAGTCTGATGACCTTGACAACAGATCATGTTGGGTATATGAGCTATTCAGGCACAACCAGAGTCTCAGTACTGACAACAGAAGGTCCTAGTTATAACCAGTCTTAGTACTGACAACAGAAGGTCCTAGTTATAACCAGTCTTAGTACTGACAACAGAAGCCCCTAGTCATAACCAGTCTTAGTACTGACAACAGAAGCCCCTAGTCATAACCAGTCTTAGTACTGACAACAGAAGGTCCTAGTTATAACCAGAGTCTTAGTACTGACAACAGAAGGTCCTAGATATAACCAGTCTTAGTACTGACAACAGAAGGTCCTAGTTATAACCAGTCTTAGTACTGACAACAGAAGGTCCTAGTTATAACCAGAGTCTTAGTACTGACAACAGAAGGTCCTAGTTATAACCAGTCTTAGTACTGACAACAGAAGGTCCTAGTTATAACCAGTCTTAGTACTGACAACAGAAGGTCCTAGTTATAACCAGAGTCTTAGTACTGACAACAGAAGGTCCTAGTTATAACCAGTCTTAGTACTGACAACAGAAGCCCCTAGTCATAACCAGTCTTAGTACTGACAACAGAAGCCCCTAGTCATAACCAGCGTCTTAGTACTGACAACAGAAGCCCCTAGTCATAACCAGTCTTAGTACTGACAACAGAAGCCCCTAGTCATAACCAGCGTCTTAGTACTGACAACAGAAGCCCCTAGTCATAACCAGTCTTAGTACTGACAACAGAAGCCCCTAGTTATAACCAGAGTCTTAGTACTGACAACAGAAGCCCCTAGTTATAACCAGAGTCTTAGTACTGACAACAGAAGCCCCTAGTCATAACGAGTCTTAGTACTGACAACAGAAGCCCCTAGTCATAACCAGTCTTAGTACTGACAACAGAAGCCCCTAGTTATAACCAGAGTCTTAGTACTGACAACAGAAGCCCCTAGTCATAACCAGAGTCTTAGTACTGACAACAGAAGCCCCTAGTCATAACCAGTCTTAGTACTGACAACAGAAGCCCCTAGTCATAACCAGAGTCTTAGTACTGACAACAGAAGCCCCTAGTTATAACCAGTCTTAGTACTGACAACAGAAGCCCCTAGTTATAACCAGTCTTAGTACTGACAACAGAAGACCCTAGTTATAACCAGTCTTAGTACTGACAACAGAAGCCCCTAGTCATAACCAGTCTTAGTACTGACAACAGAAGCCCCTAGTCATAACCAGTCTTAGTACTGACAACAGAAGGTCCTAGTTATAACCAGAGTCTTAGTACTGACAACAGAAGGTCCTAGTCATAACCAGTCTTAGTACTGACAACAGAAGCCCCTAGTTATAACCAGTCTTAGTACTGACAACAGAAGGTCCTAGTCATAACCAGTCTTAGTACTGACAACAGAAGCCCCTAGTCATAACCAGAGTCTTAGTACTGACAACAGAAGCCCCTAGTTATAACCAGTCTTAGTACTGACAACAGAAGCCCCTAGTTATAACCAGTCTTAGTACTGACAACAGAAGCCCCTAGTCATAACCAGTCTTAGTACTGACAACAGAAGCCCCTAGTTATAACCAGTCTTAGTACTGACAACAGAAGGTCCTAGTCATAACCAGTCTTAGTACTGACAACAGAAGGTCCTAGTCATAACCAGTCTTAGTACTGACAACAGAAGGTCCTAGTTATAACCAGAGTCTTAGTACTGACAACAGAAGGTCCTAGTCATAACTAGAGTCTTAGTACTGACAACAGAAGACACTAGTCATAACCAGTCTTAGTACTGACAACAGAAGGTCCTAGTCATAACCAGTCTTAGTACTGACAACAGAAGGTCCTAGTTATAACCAGAGTCTTAGTACTGACAACAGAAGGTCCTAGTTATAACCAGTCTTAGTACTGACAACAGAAGGTCCTAGTTATAACCAGAGTCTTAGTACTGACAACAGAAGGTCCTAGTCATAACCAGTCTTAGTACTGACAACAGAAGGTCCTAGTCATAACCAGTCTTAGTACTGACAACAGAAGGTCCTAGTTATAACCAGTCTTAGTACTGACAACAGAAGCCCCTAGTCATAACCAGTCTTAGTACTGACAACAGAAGGTCCTAGTTATAACCAGAGTCTTAGTACTGACAACAGAAGGTCCTAGTTATAACCAGAGTCTTAGTACTGACAACAGAAGCCCCTAGTCATAACCAGAGTCTTAGTACTGACAACAGAAGCCCCTAGTTATAACCAGTCTTAGTACTGACAACAGAAGCCCCTAGTTATAACCAGTCTTAGTACTGACAACAGAAGCCCCTAGTCATAACCAGTCTTAGTACTGACAACAGAAGCCCCTAGTTATAACCAGTCTTAGTACTGACAACAGAAGGTCCTAGTCATAACCAGTCTTAGTACTGACAACAGAAGGTCCTAGTCATAACCAGTCTTAGTACTGACAACAGAAGGTCCTAGTTATAACCAGAGTCTTAGTACTGACAACAGAAGGTCCTAGTCATAACTAGAGTCTTAGTACTGACAACAGAAGACACTAGTCATAACCAGTCTTAGTACTGACAACAGAAGGTCCTAGTCATAACCAGTCTTAGTACTGACAACAGAAGGTCCTAGTTATAACCAGAGTCTTAGTACTGACAACAGAAGCCCCTAGTCATAACCAGTCTTAGTACTGACAACAGAAGGTCCTAGTTATAACCAGAGTCTTAGTACTGACAACAGAAGGTCCTAGTTATAACCAGAGTCTTAGTACTGACAACAGAAGGTCCTAGTTATAACCAGAGTCTTAGTACTGACAACAGAAGGTCCTAGTTATAACCAGAGTCTTAGTACTGACAACAGAAGGTGCAGTGTCTGGAGTCAATAAGCCCTCTCTTGTTAGATAGCCCATCGATGACCTGCTCAGACTGGTGCATGTATGCGAGTCTGTGTTAGTACAGTGTTTGACCTGGTCTAAGCTTTATCTGGTGACAAGGTAAGACATTGATAGGGGTTGTGAACCCAGCTCCTGCTGTGTGACTGAGATCTGCTCCAGGTCCCAAGGTTAAGTGACTGAAGAGTCTGACTTGTATTGTGAGAAGACACCATGTTGAAAGTGATACGATGGCTCTGTCCAGTCGGACAGTGTAACAGCTACTATGTGAAACAGGGAAGATGTCAGTTGCATACTCCTCCAGTCCCCTCTCCTTATTTCCTTCTCAAAACCCATTGGATGAGAAAGCCAGAGCTCCCTTCCCTCTGACCTTCTCCTCCATTGGGTTTTGAGAAGGAGGCAACACACAGCTAACACCCAACCAGTCTGGACACACTCACCCACACCCAACACACTCCCCTAGTCTGGAGAGACACTCCCCTAGTCTGGAGGGATACTCCCCTAGTCTGGAGGGACACTCCCCTAGTCTGGAGGGACACTCCCCTAGTCTGGAGAGACACTACACTAGTCTGGAGAGACACTCCCCTAGTCTGGAGAGACACTCCCCTAGTCTGGAGAGACACTCCCCTAGTCTGGAGAGACACTCCCCTAGTCTGGAGAGACACTCCCCTAGTCTGGAGAGACACTACACTAGTCTGGAGAGACACTACACTAGTCTGGAGAGACACTCCCCTAGTCTGGAGAGACACTCCCCTAGTCTGGAGAGACACTCCCCTAGTCTGGAGAGACACTACACTAGTCTGGAGAGACACTCCCCTAGTCTGGAGAGACACTCCCCTAGTCTGGAGAGACACTCCCCTAGTCTGGAGAGACACTCCCCTAGTCTGGAGAGACACTACACTAGTCTGGAGAGACACTCCCCTAGTCTGGAGAGACACTCCCCTAGTCTGGAGAGACACTCCCCTAGTCTGGAGAGACACTACACTAGTCTGGAGAGACACTCCCCTAGTCTGGAGAGACACTCCCCTAGTCTGGAGAGACACTACACTAGTCTGGAGAGACACTACACTAGTCTGGAGAGACACTCCCCTAGTCTGGAGAGACACTCCCCTAGTCTGGAGAGACACTACACTAGTCTGGAGAGACACTCCCCTAGTCTGGAGAGACACTCCCCTAGTCTGGAGAGACACTCCACTAGTCTGGAGAGACACTCCCCTAGTCTGGAGAGACACTACACTAGTCTGGAGAGACACTACACTAGTCTGGAGAGACACTCCCCTAGTCTGGAGAGACACTACACTAGTCTGGAGAGACACTACACTAGTCTGGAGAGACACTACACTAGTCTGGAGAGACACTCCCCTAGTCTGGAGAGACACTACACTAGTCTGGAGAGACACTCCCCTAGTCTGGAGAGACACTACACTAGTCTGGAGAGACACTCCCCTAGTCTGGAGAGACACTACACTAGTCTGGAGAGACACTACACTAGTCTGGAGAGACACTCCCCTAGTCTGGAGAGACACTACACTAGTCTGGAGAGACACTACACTAGTCTGGAGAGACACTCCCCTAGTCTGGAGAGACACTACACTAGTCTGGAGAGACACTACACTAGTCTGGAGAGACACTCCCCTAGTCTGGAGAGACACTCCCCTAGTCTGGAGAGACACTACACTAGTCTGGAGAGACACTCCCCTAGTCTGGAGAGACACTCCCCTAGTCTGGAGAGACACTCCCCTAGTCTGGAGAGACACTCCACTAGTCTGGAGAGACACTCCCCTAGTCTGGAGAGACACTACACTAGTCTGGAGAGACACTACACTAGTCTGGAGAGACACTCCCCTAGTCTGGAGAGACACTCCCCTAGTCTGGAGAGACACTACACTAGTCTGGAGAGACACTACACTAGTCTGGAGAGACACTACACTAGTCTGGAGAGACACTCCCCTAGTCTGGAGAGACACTACACTAGTCTGGAGAGACACTACACTAGTCTGGAGAGACACTCCCCTAGTCTGGAGAGACACTACACTAGTCTGGAGAGACACTACACTAGTCTGGAGAGACACTCCCCTAGTCTGGAGAGACACTCCCCTAGTCTGGAGAGACACTCCACTAGTCTGGAGAGACACTCCCCTAGTCTGGAGAGACACTACACTAGTCTGGAGAGACACTACACTAGTCTGGAGAGACACTACACTAGTCTGGAGAGACACTCCCCTAGTCTGGAGAGACACTCCCCTAGTCTGGAGAGACACTACACTAGTCTGGAGAGACACTCCCCTAGTCTGGAGAGACACTACACTAGTCTGGAGAGACACTACACTAGTCTGGAGAGACACTCCCCTAGTCTGGAGAGACACTACACTAGTCTGGAGAGACACTCCCCTAGTCTGGAGAGACACTCCCCTAGTCTGGAGAGACACTACACTAGTCTGGAGAGACACTCCCCTAGTCTGGAGAGACACTCCCCTAGTCTGGAGAGACACTACACTAGTCTGGAGAGACACTCCCCTAGTCTGGAGAGACACTCCCCTAGTCTGGAGAGACACTACACTAGTCTGGAGAGACACTACACTAGTCTGGAGAGACACTCCCCTAGTCTGGAGAGACACTCCCCTAGTCTGGAGAGACACTACACTAGTCTGGAGAGACACTACACTAGTCTGGAGAGACACTACACTAGTCTGGAGAGACACTCCCCTAGTCTGGAGAGACACTACACTAGTCTGGAGAGACACTCCCCTAGTCTGGAGAGACACTCCCCTAGTCTGGAGGGACACTACACTAGTCTGGAGAGACACTCCCCTAGTCTGGAGAGACACTACACTAGTCTGGAGAGACACTCCCCTAGTCTGGAGAGACACTCCCCTAGTCTGGAGAGACACTACACTAGTCTGGAGAGACACTCCCCTAGTCTGGAGGGACACTACACTAGTCTGGAGAGACACTCCCCTAGTCTGGAGAGACACTCCCCTAGTCTGGAGAGACACTACACTAGTCTGGAGAGACACTACACTAGTCTGGAGAGACACTCCCCTAGTCTGGAGAGACACTCCCCTAGTCTGGAGAGACACTCCCCTAGTCTGGAGAGACACTCCCCTAGTCTGGAGAGACACTCCACTAGTCTGGAGAGACACTCCCCTAGTCTGGAGAGACACTCCCCTAGTCTGGAGAGACACTCCCCTAGTCTGGAGAGACACTCCCCTAGTCTGGAGGGACACTCCCCTAGTCTGGAGAGACACTACACTAGTCTGGAGAGACACTACACTAGTCTGGAGAGACACTACACTAGTCTGGAGAGACACTCCCCTAGTCTGGAGAGACACTACACTAGTCTGGAGAGACACTACACTAGTCTGGAGAGACACTCCCCTAGTCTGGAGAGACACTACACTAGTCTGGAGAGACACTCCCCTAGTCTGGAGAGACACTACACTAGTCTGGAGAGACACTCCCCTAGTCTGGAGAGACACTCCCCTAGTCTGGAGAGACACTCCCCTAGTCTGGAGAGACACTCCCCTAGTCTGGAGAGACACTCCCCTAGTCTGGAGAGACACTACACTAGTCTGGAGAGACACTACACTAGTCTGGAGAGACACTCCCCTAGTCTGGAGAGACACTACACTAGTCTGGAGAGACACTCCCCTAGTCTGGAGAGACACTCCCCTAGTCTGGAGGGACACTACACTAGTCTGGAGAGACACTCCCCTAGTCTGGAGAGACACTCCCCTAGTCTGGAGAGACACTCCCCTAGTCTGGAGAGACACTCCCCTAGTCTGGAGAGACACTACACTAGTCTGGAGAGACACTCCACTAGTCTGGAGAGACACACTGTAATCACTCTGTTAGCCGTCAGCTCGTCTCACAGACCTAGACACAATAGCCAAGTCTTAGACTTTAGCCGTGGCTGTGTGAGAGGGGGTCAGAAACACACCTCATTTCCATAATCAAGTTCAGGTGGCAGAGACACTCCCTCTCATTGTTGGTGAACTTATTAAAAGCTTCACATTCCTGCTCGGGTCCGCTCGCTCACTGGCTGGCTGGCTGGCTAAAAACTAATTACTGAGTTCCAGCCTGTTACAGTACAGAGCTCAGAGACAGACAGGACTGGCCAACAGGACTAGGACACAGCAGCTCTGTTGGGACCTGACAGAGAAAAACACACACACACACGCTGGTGATTAACAGCTAACTACTGTTCCCTTCTCTTTTTTATTCTCCCTCCTCTTTTCTGTCGTTCCCTCGTTCAGACACTGGTTTGTTTAGATGAACTCCCTCGTTTCCATCCTCGTGCTCACAGACCCCAGAGCTGACCGGCCGGCCCCTATAAAGGCCCTCTGCTGAGCCTGACAGCATACTTACACACACACACACACACACACACTAACATGTTTGAGTATGCTTACCACACACACACACACACACACACACGGGTGGACACAAACCACTGAGCATGAAAAATAAGTCACATGCTTGGACACACACACAGTAAACCGGGTGGCAGTGTGTAACAGTGTGTAACATAATCCTTCCTCACACACATCATTAAGGAGAGAGCACCAGCATGTATAATGTCATGAGTTGCTGAGAGTAGAATAGTTAGTCATGTAGCTTGAAGAGGTTACTGTAGAACCATAACATTCAGTTGGGTGAGCTGTCACTGTCTCCCTGTTGTGGAATGGGAAACTGTATAGCACGGTAGAACTGAGGGCAGTTCCATGGTAACAGTGATGCTAAAACTCAGATTTTTCACGTTAAAATCTATGCCAAACAAAGACCAATGATTGCAAAGTTTCAAACAATCCAGAAAACCCTATGCACAAGGACTACTTTTAACAATTTCCACAGAACATTATACAAAAACACATTACCTTGAAGAACAGTGCAGATGCAAAGTTTTGTAACATGATGATTTGTGCAGTTGGTGGGGTCATTCTGTTACCAAACTTTGCATCTGTACTGTGTTTTTGTAAAATTGTCTGTGGAAATTGTTAAAAGTAGTCTTTGTGGGCCTCCCGAGTGGCACAGCGGTCTAAGGCACACCATCGCAGTGCTTGAGACGTCACTACAGACCCGGTTTCGATCCCAGGCTGTGTCACAGCCGGCCGTGACCGGGAGACCCATGAGGCGCCGCACAATTGGCCCAGCGTCTTCCGGGTTAGGGGAGGGTTTGGCCGGCCGTGATTTCCTTGTCCCATCGCGCTCTAGCGACTCCTTGTGGCAGGCTGGGCGCCTGCAAGCTGACTACGGTCGCCAGCTGGACAGTGTTTCCTCTGACACATTGGTGCGCCTGGCTTCCGGGTTAAGCGAGCAGTGTCAAGAAGCAGTGCGGCTTGGCAGGGTGGTGTTTCGGAGGACGCATGGCTCTCGACCTTCGCCTCTCCCGAGTCCGTAGGGGAGTTGCAGCGATGGGACAAGACTGTAACTACCAATTGGATTCACGAAAAAGTGGTAAAAGTACCAAAAAAAGTAATCCTTGTGCATAGAGTTGAATGGTTTGTTTAACTTTACAAATCATTGGTTTCTGTTTGACATACATTTTAAAGTGAAACATCTGAGTTTTAACATCACTCTGTTACCGTGGAATTGAACCTGATGAAATGTGTGTTAGTTAACCATCTCAGGTCCAGCAACATCCCACGGCCCGGCGTCGGTCCACGGACCTGAGATGGAGAAACACTACTCTAGAGTCTACATGTTTCAATTCTATTTCAGTTCAATCAATTCAGTTAATTCAAATTCATTTAAATCCCACTTTCCAAATTCCAAATAATCTCCTAAATGAATTGCACTGACATGGAATGAACCCTGGATCCTCTAGTTAGTGACAGTAGCCAGGCTCCAGCCAGCCAGAGGGCATGGGGTTGGCATTGGCCCTGCCCATAGACCTGTAATGCTATCAGCATCCTGCCCTGGGTCTCCTCAATTGACATGGAATTGATCCCTGATACCAGTTAATGAGAGTGGCAAGGCTTCAGGTCCAGTCATCACCTATACAGGGGCACAAATGCTGTGTGTGTGTGTGTGTGTGTGTGTGTGTGTGTGTGTGTGTGTGTGTGTGTGTGTGTGTGTGTGTGTGTCTCTCTGCTGGCATGGGTTGGCTGTGGTCCTGGCCATAGACTCAAAATCCCTGGCATCATGCCCTGTGTCTGGGTGTCAGGTGGGGAATGTTTAATCCAGGTCAAATGGACATTAAAACTCACAGCTGTAGCTGCACGCACACACTCTCTTAAGTAACTACAGTACATGACCTTAATTTGACAAACATTATTTGAAAGAACATTCATATGATGAGGAAATGAGTGGAGGACCACAACTGAAAAGGACATTTTCTATTTTATCACACATTAGTCATTGTTCCAGTTGATGCACTGTGTACTCAGGGGAAAAGCTTGTTTTAGACACAGACTGATCAGCCATAGAGAAATGTGTTTACATAGACAGAAAAGCCCTAGCCCACACAGAGAAGTTAACCATCATATTTCTAACTGACGCACCCTTCACTTATGGGGGTTTGAGTGGGTTCGGGGAAGATGAGAGATCAGTCAGTCAGTCACACACATATAGACGCGCACACACACACACACACACACACACACACACACACACACACACACACACACACACACACACACACACACACACACACACACACACACACACACACACACACACACACACACACACACACACACACACACACACACACACACACACACACACACACACACACACACACACACACACACACACACACACACACCAGGGACAATCAGTATTTGTTGAGGAAGAGGACATGGCCAACATGACTCAGTCAGATGAAAGACTCTCTTCAAATACAACCCAGAGAATGACAGCCCTCAGCATTGGGTCACGACAGGAACACAGTGTGTGTTTGGCAATGTCAATGTATTTTTATCATGAGCAAACGCTATTGTTTTTCTACCCAAAATTGCAAAGAAAATGTTGTGATCCATTTAATAAACACAAGAGACCAGCAACATGGACAAAAGGGTGTGGCAGTAGCAGGAACAGTGGCATCTAGTGGGCAAAACTTGGTACCTTCACACTAACTTATGGTAAAGAATGTGAGCGACTTACTTCAATGGCAAAATTCTCTAAACAGGGGGGGTAAAAACCCAGATTCACTGGGAATACATTACAAAGGTTGAAGAAGCAATACTCCAAGCAGCAGCTCCATACTACTTGTCAGACAGTGAACTGATACTGGTTGTTGGGGTGGGTCTTTGGGTGGCTATTGATCATTTATTAGATTCTTCATGTCTTACTCATTGTTAGGAAGAATTATTGTCCAAATCGGATGTTAGGTACTATATTTATTGAAGATTGTATTACTCTTATAAATGTTTATTTTATTTTTTTAAATCACCAATTTGGGTGAAATCAATTAGCTTACTTTGACAGAGATCAAATTACATTTCAACAAAATGTTTATCGGTTTCTAACTACAGAAATGATTTCAGAACAATCTGAGATGGTGGGTGTCGATATCGTCTTTCTTGTGCTTTTTGAGGTGGAATGACTCCTCTCACACTAGGCGACCAATAAAAAGACTACCACCACTCTAGCTAAATACGGCTTAAAAACAAAACATGCACCCCCTGAAGCTATTCATTAGTGCTTTCTTCTCCTCTATAGGCACAGCTCTAACAAAAGGACAAAATGGGAAGGAAAATGACCCGTCAGGTGGTGAAATGCCACAGCACCACTCCCAGTCACTCAGCTAAAGAGCTCCTGAGGTAAATGAATGGAGGAAAGGACGGTGTAGTGCTCAGTCGTGCCCCGTGCCCCCCCCCCCCCGAGAGAAAAGGTCAGGCTCGCAATTACTGGAGAGAGGCAGCCAATCAGAGGCCTCACTGGGGAATGGATTGGGTACGGGGGGGGGGGGGGTCTAGGGATTAGAACAGCAGAGTAGGGGTGTGCCCTATGGGCCCTAGTGAAAGGTAGTGCACTATATAGGGAATATGGTGCCATTTGGAACAGCAGAGCAGAGAGTGGGTGTGTAGAGACCAGAGAGAGTGGATGGCTGAGTGCTACAGCCACTGGGATTATAATGATAAGTGTGTGGAGTGACTGGTGTCAGGTATTCTCAGAGATGTGGAGCCCGGTGTTCAATACAACGTTATGGGACTGAGACGGCACTGAGGGAGGAAGACTACGGCCACAGTATTCCATCAGTTTGAACAGCATATCCAGACAGAGGTGTCGCTAAATGTGTAGCCTGTGCTTAATATGCTTCATCATTAGGTGAAGGACAGCCAAGCAGAAAACAGACCAGCAGAAACACAAGTCACCTCACTGACAATGTCTTAATGACAGAGCAGTTAATTAACCCTCATTCCATCAGTCAACGTGCTGTCTCTCAGTGATACACACACACCTCTCAGTGATATGGCCCGTCGATGAAAACACCACGATACCACAGCATAACTGACACCCTCAAGTAGCATAATTAATTAAAACTCCTCATTGATTTGCAGCTTAGTCTGTCCGTCTAACAAACTGGGAGAGCGATGCAGATTCACACGCTGGCCAATGACAAGCAATCCTTCACTCGTCTCCCAATTTTATGACAAACAAAATAGATTCCAATTAAGCAGTAGGCCTTATCTCAATAGCACACACACAGAGAGAAAGAGAGAGAGCGACAGAGTAACAGGGAAGTATCCACTACTGTAATCTTCAGCCTCTAAGACTGTCACTCACTATCCTGCTTCTGCTAATTCCCACACAAAACTATCTTGTAACACCACAACATACACTCACCGGACAGTTTATTAGGTACACCACCCTGTTCACAACAATGGTTAGTTCCTAGAGACAGTTAGACACGTGGCTTATAAAGCAGGCAGACAGGCATCGAGGCATTCAGTTACTGCTCGATTGAACGTTAGAAATGGGCAAAAAAAGAGTGACTTAAACGACTAAGCGTTGTCTGATCGTCGGTGCCAGGCGCGCCGGACCCAGTATCTCAGAAACGGCCGCCCTTCTGAGCTTTTCACGCATGACAGCGTCTAGGGTTTACAGAGAATAGTGTGACAAACAAAAAAACATCCAGTCAGTGGCAGTCCTGTGGGCGAAAACAGCTTGTTGATGAGAGAGGTCGAAGGAGAATGGCAAGAATCGTGCAAGCCAACAGGTGGGCCACAAACAGACAAATAACGGCCGCAGTACAACAGTGGTGTGCAGAACGGCATCTCGGAACGCACAACTTGTCAATCTTTGTCACGAATAGGCTATTGCAGCAGAGGACCACACCGGGTTCCACTATTATCAGCTAAAAACAAGAAGAAGCGGCTCCAAAACATTGCCCGGTCCGACAATTCCGATTCCTGTTGCATCATGCTGATAGCAGAGTCAGGATTTGGCGTAAGCAGCATGAGTCCATGGCCCCATCCTGCCTGGTGTCAATGGTACAGGCTGATGGCGGTGGTGTAATGTTGTGGGGAATGTTTTCCTGGCACGTTAGGTCCCTTGATACCAATCGAGCAACGATTGAACGCCACATCGTATCTGAACATTGTTGCTAACCAATCCCAATAAAGCATCTTTGGGATGAGATAGAATGGGCTGTTCGCAGCAAGACTGTCCAATCTGCTGCAACTGTGTGACGTCATCGCATCAGTACGGACCAACATCCCTGTGGAACGTTTGACACCTTGTAGAATCCATGCCCAGAAGAATTCAGGCTGCTCTGGAGGCAAAGGGGGGTCCGACCTGGTACTAGATGGATGTACCTAATAACCTGAGTGTATATTCAGTCAGGGACTAGCCAGAGGCAGTCAGTGTATCATCCACAGCATAGTGGTGATTACATCTCATTTTACTCTGCAACCTGTTGGCCACAGAGGAAAGGATCAGGAGAGGAAAGGAGGATTATGGGTAAATGTCAGATGAGGAGGACGGTGTGTGTGTGTGTGTGTGCGCACGGAGCCAGTCGCCCAGCCCTGTCATTTAGCATTCAGCCAGTACGGCGAAAGAAACCCAGAACTTTCGAAAACACCAGCCGAGCGAAAGAGAAGAATCGGCCCAACAGTCTGAAGATTCCAGGAGATGTCATTAGCTGTGCCCTGTGTTTGTGAGGACGGATGGAGGGAGGAGCGGACAACGTGTTTAATGGAACCGACAGAGCACAGCTACCTCTGCAAATCACTCCTCCACCAGCCAGCAGGAACAGTCAGTCACTCCACTCAGTCTCTCCTCTCTGATGACCACAGACAATGCACCCTCACATTCCTTTCCTACTCCACTCTCTCTCTTTCCTCTCCCTCTGATACAGCCCTGGGGCTCTCACTCACCACCCTATTCTTCCTCTTTCCCAGATAAATACAGAGGGCCCTCACACTGTCAGAGGACCTCAACTCCTCCGTCCCTGGCTTGTATAATGAGGCTGTGGTAGGATACACGTCGTACAACATTTATATTTTGCCAGATTGAGTATAACTGGTAGACATATGGGAGAGGTTGGAGGGGAAGCAGGCGCCAGTTTAAGAAAAATAGTGGAGCAAATATACTCATCCTCTTTCTGACAGCTTTACAGTGGATTTGGCCTTGGATGCGATGAGACTGTCAGAGGTGATCAGTTAACAAACATGAATGTTGAGATGTAAATGAGAATGGATAACAACCCTAGACAGAGAGATGAATCACAGCTTTAGTGGCGTGTGAGGCTGCCGCTGCTGTGCCCTTGGGAACTGACCGTGAGCAGCGGTGTGTGTGTGTGTGTGTGTGTGTAAGGGGGTCTGTGGGGGGATTCCAGGGCGTCAAGGCCTTGTGTAACCAGCAGAGTTTTCCTAAACACAGTTGTGTGTCAAACCCCACCTCTTCTCTCTCACACACACACCTCAACAAATATTGAAATTCAGCCACAGTGTGGGACACTCTCCCACCTGCAGCGAAGCAAAAGTATGTGCGTGCACGTACACACACACACACACACACACACACCATCCCACACTTACATGGACATACATGTATATTAACACACTAGGGCTGATGATACCAGCATCACCATACTCCTTAGTATCGTGGCAAGGAAACAAAACACCAAGCAGATTTAACATCTTTAGGAAAACAGCCCTAATGTTGGAAACAAACATCATTATGTTGTCATCCAGTCACATTTATTTATTTTCCAAGCTGTAGCACACAATATGTTACATACAGCAGGTTTTAAAGGACCAAAGAGAAAAAATATTGCGATGCTGGTATCATCCCAGCCCGAACACACACACACCCCTCCACAGCTGAAGGACACAGTGGCAGGCAGCAGGTTCTTGTTAGAAGGGACAGACGGGAGGTACAGCTGAGACTGGCTCAAGACACCACCACTCATCATGACAAGTATTACTGGCTGGCTGGCTGGCTGGCTGGCTGGCTGGCTGGATGGCTGGCTGGCTGGCTGGCTGGATGGCTGGATGGCGTGCGCACGTGTGTGAGTGAGAGGGGAAGCGGATAGGCTATGTGAAGGTGAAATATGGGACAGGCCAACAACCTTCATAAACTCATTGCCCTCTGCCCCTCACACCTTAGTCAAACTCATCTCAGTCCCCCCCCCCCACACACATCAGCCACCCCCCACGTCACCCTCCCTCCCTCAACCCTCAGTCACCCTCCCTCCCTCAACCCTCATTCGCCCTCCCTCCCTCAACCCTCATTCGCCCTCCCTCCCTCAACCCTCATTCGCCCTCCCTCCCTCAACCCTCAGTCACCCTCCCTCCCCCAACCCTCCTTCGCCCTCCCCCCTCAGTCACCCTCCCTCCTCAGTCCCCTGTGCTGAACATACCTCACCCCCTATCTCCCCTCTCACCCAGACAGAGACAGGGCAGCGGATGAGGAGTGAAGGCTGGGCAGCTGGTCTTATCACAGTGGAATGCTGCTGGTCGCTGGTCGTCGTCTGATAAGACTAAATGGAACCGGGGTCATTTCAGCAGGCTGTGGTGAAATGACCCAACACTGACACAAGCCATGGACGGAATGTACTGTAAGAGCGAGCGTGTGTGTGTGTGTGTATGTGTGGGGGGGATTATTTGTTCCGGCCTGGTAATATCCTGCCTCTGTTTGTCCGAGGTATGTACACCCCCAGGGCAGCAGTGTTAGCCTAAACCACTTTCACCACAACACACAAGTTCAGAGACCCAGAGGACACATGTTGAGCTTCTGGTCATTGAAAATCAGTTCACCAAGCATTCAATCAGACAGCTAAAACTACCCCTCTACCTCAACGACATACCGCTTGTTTTATTCATTCATTTCTGGGGAGAGGCAGCGTGTTTGTCGTCTTTAAGAGCAGAGAGGGTTGGGAGAAAGAGAGAGAGGGTTGGGAGAAAGAGAGAGAGGGTTGGGAGAAAGAGAGAGAGGGTTGGGAGAAAGAAGGTGAGAGTGCAGCGAGCTAGCAAGCAAGCGATTCAATTGAATAGAGATTGAAGTGTGAGAGTTTGGCTGAAAGCACAGAGAGTTTCCATTACCGTGGAAATAAACCAATTCCATATGACTAACTGCCCTCATAATACTTAATAGTGGATGGAATTTACAATGAGGGCCGCGAGGCATCCACTACATACACACACTGGGAGAAACACACTGCCACACACATGAAGAAAACAAATCACTCCAATCACAGCAGGAAATAAAGGATAAAAGAAAGGGGGAACAGAGAGAGAGAGAGAGAGATGGGGAGAAAAAGAGAGAGAAATAGAGAGAGGGATGGAGTCACATTCCAGACAACACACCTCCAGCTCCACTGATCTCAGTTCACTGTAATGAGAGGAGAAAGGCAGCAGGCACTGGGAGCAGGAAATACCAAACTGATCACAGAACAGTGTTGAGAGGAGAAAGGCAGCAGGCACTGTGAGCAGGAAATACCAAACTGATTATAGAACAGTACAGGGCTGCTGCTGGAACAGTCTCGAAACAGACAGCAGAGCAGAGTTACTGTTCCCACTACTCTGAGTAGGTAATGCTTTAGCTGTTGTTAATATATAGCTCCCCTCACTGGCATGTATAATGGAAGTTTAGTAGGAATAATGACTGTTTATTATTTATGCAAAGTCACTTTAACTCTACCCACATGTACATATTACCTCAATTACCTTGACGAACCCGCACATTGACTCTGTACCGGTACCCCCTGTATATAGCCTCCCTACTGTTATTTTACTGCTGCTCTTTAATTATTTGCTATTTGCTATTTTTTACTTAACACTTTTTTTTCAAACTGCTGAAAATACAATATGTTTGGTTAAGGAAAATATATTTCACAGCGGTTTAGATGGTACAATGATTCTCTGCACTATACTTGCTTGTTTTGTCACCAACTGAAATGAGGCAAATATTATTAGAATTTTAGCAACCAGGAAATGGAGGAGCGATTTCTGCATAGTGCAACTTTAATGCTGTATAAATAATATAAGCAGATATGATAAAGAATTACCAACCAAGTGTTTTATCAGCTTTAGTACATAGTTCAGTAATAAAACAAGCCTAATTTTCCACCGTCAGTGGACTAGCTAGAACCTCCTCCAGCACATAGTTGGAAAGAGAGCAGAGGGGGGAAATAGGAAGTTAGAGAGAGGGAGGAGGGAGGAGGGAGGTGGAGGGGGGAGGGGGGAGGGGGGAGGGAGGGAGGAGGGGGGAGGGAGGGAGGAGGGAGGAGGGAGGGAGGGAGGGAGGAGGGGGGAGGGAGGGTTGTGATCCAATTTGGTGTTTGCTGTAAACATGATAACTGTGGTGTAGGGTGTGTCAAGTCCAAGAGGACACAAAGCAAGGCAGAGAGAGAGAGAAAGAGAGAGTGAATAGAATGAGGGAAACGCACAAACAGACAGAGAGACCAACCAAGAGTTTCTAGAACACATTTCTTTAGTCTCTCCCAGCTTCAACCACAGCCATTTTCCCTCCTAGTCAGGCTCTGTAATGAAACTACAGTAATGTTGTGATCATCTAACGCGTAGGCCAAGCAGGCATGTAAACAAAACAACCTTCCACTCTCGCAAACTCCACTGCCACTCCTTAAGCAAACATACACGCATGTTTTAATCTATGAGTGTCTGTGGTGCGGCGTCATCTGCTTGTGATTAGAGTTACATTATGTAGGGCCTCCGGAGTGGCACAGTGGTCTAAGGCACTGCATCGCAGTGCTAGCTGTGCCACTAGAGATCCTGGTTCGATTCCAGGCTCTGTCGCAGCCGGCCACTAGACCGGGAGACCCATGGGGCGGCGCACAATTGGCCCAGCGTCGTCCAGGGGAGGGGAGGGTTTGGCCGGCAGGGATGTTCTTGTCCCATCGCGCACTAGCGACTCCTGTGGCGGACCGGGCGCAGGTGTACAGGGTTTCCACCGGCACATTAAGCGGGCACTGTGGGTTGTGTATCGGAGGACGCACGGCTCTCAACCTTTGCCTCTCCCGTGTCCGTCCAATTGGATAACACGAAATTGGGGAGAAAAAGGGGGTAAAATACCAACAAAAAAAGTTACATTATGTTACAGTTTGAAGAGCGAGGTAAAAGGCAGTGTGTGAGGTCATACAGACTTTTTCCACATTTTGTACATTTCTTGTACAAAGTGGGATTACAATTGATTTAAAATAATCTGTAATGTCAAAGTGGAAGAAGAATTCTAACATTTGTATTAAAAAAAAGAATGACTAATAAAAACACAAATATATCTTGATTACATAAGTATTCAGCCCTGAGTCAATACATCAATCACCTTTGGCAGCAATTACAGCTGTGTGTCTTTCTGGGTATATCTCTAAGAACTTTGCACACCTGGATTATACAATATTTACACATTATTCTTTTTACAATGCTTCAAGCTCTGTCAAGTTGGTTGTTGATCATTGCTAGACAGCCATTTTCAAGGCTTGCCATAGATTCTTCAAGCCGATTTAAGTCAAAACGTCTTGGTAAGCAACTCCAGTGTATATTTGGCCTTGAGTTTTAGGTTATTGTCCTGCTGAATGGCGAATTTGTCTCCCAGTGTCTGTATGAAAGCAAACAACCAGGTTTTCTAAGATGCTGCCTGTGCTTAGCTCTATTCCATTTCTTTTCATCCTAAAAAACTCCCTAGTTCTTGCCAATGACAAGCATCCCCATAACATGATGCAGCCACCATCATGCTTGAAAATATGAAGAGTGGTACTCAGTGATGTGTTGTTGTGTTGGATTTGTCCCAAATATAATGTTTTGTATTCAGGACAAAAAGTGTATTTCTTTGCCACATCTTTTGCAGTCTGTACATGATTCCTTCTTTTCGCTCTGTTAATTTGGTTAGTGTTGTGGAGTAACTACAATGTTGTTGATCCATCGGTTTTCTCCTATCACAGCCATTAAACTAACTGTTTTAAAGTCCCCATTGGCCTCATGGTGAAATTCCTGAGCGGTTTCCTTCCTCTCTGGCAACTGAGTTAGGAAGGACGCCTGTATCTTTGTAGTGACTGGGTGTATTGATACACCATCCAAAGTGTAATAAATAACTTCATCATGCTCAAAGGGATATTTAATGTCTGCTTTTTTAATTCTACCAATAGGTAACCTTCTTTGCGAGGCATTGGTAAATCTCCCTGGTCTTTGTGGTTGAATCTGTGATTGAAATTCACTGCTCGACTGAGGGACCTTACAGATAATTGTATGTATGTGTGGGGTACAAAGATGAGGTAGTTATTCAAAACACTATTATTGCAACTTATTATGTGATTTGTTAAGCACATTTTTACTCCTGAACTTATTTAGGCTTGCCATAACAAAGTGGTTGAATACTTATTGACTCAAGACATTTCAGCTTTTCATTTGTAATTAATTTGTAAAAATGTCTAAAAACATAATTCCACTTTGACATTATGGAGTATTGTGTGTAGGCCAGTGACACAAAATCTCAATTTAATCCATTTTAAATTCCGGCTGTAACAAAATATAGAAAAAGTCAAGGGGTGAGTACTTTCTGAAGGCACTGTAGCTAGCTAGCCATAGTTAAGAGAAGTGGCATGACATTTGGTTTTGTTTAGACTCAGCGATCTGATTCAGAGAGCCCTCTTTGAACACTGGCTGGCTGGGTCGTTGTTAGGGAGTTCTGGGAAAGAGCTTTGGTTTGAGGTTGGAGAGGAGAGGAGGCCAATGTCATGCAGAGCGAAACCGGCACTAGGCCAAACACAGGAACAGGAAATTAAGCACACGGACTGAGACGAGAGGGTCGGATAGGCTATACACACAGCGTGCATACAAAAACACACACACACACACATAGTTTATACATACACACACACACACACAGGGAGGAGATGAATGCTGTTCCCTTCAATCAGGCCAGTGATTTAAGTAATCAGAGCCCTGTAAGGGTTTCTTTCCACATGATGTCTGGATACAGCCATGACTCATTATTACTGAGACTGAATGAGGCCCTGATATAGAACACTGATGTAGGATGCATCCTAATGCTATCCTATTCCCTATTTAATGCACTACTTTTGACGAGGGCCCATAGGGCTCTGGTCAACAGTAGTGCACCATGTAGGGAATAGGGTACTATTTAGGATGCATCCTATATCAGAGTGTACTACATCAGGGCCTCCCACAGCCTCCCACATGTTGGATGAGGTTTTAATGTAGACTGGTCTGAGAGCAGCCAGTAACGTTTAGAAATACTCCATTAGCATGGATGAGGCCATAATTTAGATGGATTTATAAGTACAAACACATTAGATGAGTCAATATATGGACTGAACTGAGTACAGTGTGCATGCTAGGGGATCGGCAGAGGTGTGTGTCAGTGACTGTTAATGGTGGTGGCTGATATTCCTTCCCTGCTCCAGGAAT
>NC_139992.1:77235370-77242370 GCF_964263955.1 Coregonus lavaretus | reverse complement strand
ATGATGGAGACTGTTAGTTGTCAGTGTGGATAGTTAATATGATGGAGACTGTAGTTGTCAGTGTGGATAGTTAATATGAGGGAGACTGTAGTTGTCAGTGTGGATAGTTAATATGAGGAGACTGTGTTGTCAGTGTGGATAGTTAATATGAGGGAGACTGTAGTTGTCAGTTTGGATAGTTAATATGATGGAGACTGTAGTTGTCAGTGTGGATAGTTAATATGAGGGAGACTGTAGTTGTCAGTGTGGATAGTTAATGAGGGAGACTGTAGTTGTCAGTGTGATAGTTAATATGAGGGAGACTGTAGTTGTCAGTGTGGATAGTTAATATGATGGAGGACTGTAGTTGTCAGTGTGGATAGTTAATATGATGGAGACTGTAGTTGTCAGTGTGGATAGTTGATATGATGGAGACTGTAGTTGTCAGTGTGGATAGTTTAATATGAGGGAGACTGTAGTTGTCAGTGTGGATAGTTAATATGATGGAGACTGTAGTTGTCAGTGTGGATAGTTTTGTAATATGATGGAGACTGTAGTTGTCAGTGTGGATAGTTAATATGATGGAGACTGTAGTTGTCAGTGTGGATAGTTAATATGAGGGAGACTGTAGTTGTCAGTGTGGATAGTTAATATGAGGGAGACTGTAGTTGTCAGTTTGGATAGTTGATATGATGGAGACTTTAAGTTGTCAGTGTGATAGTTAATATGATGGAGACTGTAGTTGTCAGTGTGGATAGTTAATATGATGGAGACTGTAGTTGTCAGTGTGGATAGTTAATATGAGGGAGACTGTAGTTGTCAGTGTGGATAGTTATTATGAGGGAGACTGTAGTTGTCAGTATGGATAGTTAATGAGGGAGACTGTAGTTGTCAGTATGGATAGTTAATATGATGGAGACTGTAGTTGTCAGTGTGGATAGTTAATATGAGGGAGGACTGTAGTTGTCAGTGTGGATAGTTAATATGATGGAGACTGTAGTTGTCAGTATGGATAGTTAATGAGGGAGACTGTAGTTGTCAGTGTGGATAGTTAATATGATGGAGACTGTAGTTGTCAGTGTGGATAGTTAATATGAGGGAGACTGTAGTTGTCAGTGTGGATAGTTAATATGATGGAGACTGTAGTTGTCAGTGTGGATAGTTAATATGATGGAGACTGTAGTTGTCAGTGTGGATAGTTAATATGATGGAGACTGTAGTTGTCAGTGTGGATAGTTAATATGATGGAGACTGTAGTTGTACAGTGTGGATAGTTAATATGATGGAGACTGTAGTTGTCAGTGTGGATAGTTAATATGAGGGAGACTGTAGTTGTCAGTGTGGATAGTTAATATGATGGAGACTGTAGTTGTCAGTGTGGATAGTTAATATGATGGAGACTGTAGTTGTCAGTGTGGATAGTTAATATGAGGGAGACTGTAGTTGTCAGTGTGGATAGTTAATATGATGGAGACTGTAGTTGTCAGTGTGGATAGTTAATATGAGGGAGACTGTAGTTGTCAGTGTGGATAGTTAATATGAGGGAGACTGTAGTTGTCAGTGTGGATAGTTAATATGATGGAGACTGTAGTTGTCAGTGTGGATAGTTAATATGAGGGAGACTGTAGTTGTCAGTGTGGATAGTTAATATGAGGGAGACTGTAGTTGTCAGTGTGGATAGTTAATATGATGGAGACTGTAGTTGTCAGTGTGGATAGTTAATATGATGGAGACTGTAGTTGTCAGTGTGGATAGGTTAATATGATGGAGACTGTAGTTGTCAGTGTGGATAGTTAATATGAGGGAGACTGTAGTTGTCAGTATGGATAGTTAATGAGGGAGACTGTAGTTGTCAGTGTGGATAGTTAATATGAGGGAGACTGTAGTTGTCAGTGTGGATAGTTAATTTGAGGGAGACTGTAGTTGTCAGTGTGGATAGTTAATATGATGGAGACTGTAGTTGTCAGTGTGGATAGTTAATAGGAGGGAGACTGTAGTTGTCAGTGTGGATAGTTAATATGATGGAGACTGTAGTTGTCAGTGTGGATAGTTGATATGATGGAGACTGTAGTTGTCAGTGTGGATAGTTATATGAGGAGACTGTAGTTGTCAGTGTGGATAGTTAATATGAGGGAGACTGTAGTTGTCAGTGTGGATAGTTAATATGAGGGAGACTGTAGTTGTCAGTGTGGATAGTTAATATGATGGAGACTGTAGTTGTCAGTGTGGATAGTTGATATGATGGAGACTGTAGTTGTCAGTGTGGATAGTTGATATGATGGAGACTGTAGTTGTCAGTGTGGATAGTTGAATATGAGGGAGACTGTAGTTGTCAAGTGTGGATAGTCTAATATGATGGAGACTGTAGTTGTCAGTGTGGATAGTTTATATGAGGGGAGACTTTAGTTGTCAGTGTGGATAGTTGATATGATGGAGACTGTAGTTGTCAGTGTGGATAGTTGATATGATGGAGACTGTAGTTGTCAGTGTGGATAGTTAATATGATGGAGACTGTAGTTGTCAGTGTGGATAGTTTAATATGAGGGAGACTGTAGTTGTCAGTGTGGATAGTTAATATGAGGGAGACTGTAGTTGTCAGTGTGGATAGTTAATATGAGGGAGACTGTAGTTGTCAGTGTGGATAGTTGATATGATGGAGACTGTAGTTGTCAGTGTGGATAGTTGATATGATGGAGACTGTAGTTTGTCAGTGTGGATAGTTAATATGAGGGAGACTGTAGTTGTCAGTATGGATAGTTAATATGATGGAGACTGTAGTTGTCAGTGTGGATAGTTAATATGAGGGAGACTGTAGTTGTCAGTGTGGATAGTTAATATGAGGGAGACTGTAGTTGTCAGTGTGGATAGTTAATATGATGGAGACTGTAGTTGTCAGTGTGGATAGTTAATATGAGGGAGACTGTTGTTGTCAGTGTGGATAGTTAATATGATGGAGACTGTAGTTGTCAGTGTGGATAGTTAATATGATGGAGACTGTAGTTGTCAGTGTGGATAGTTAATATGAGGGAGACTGTAGTTGTCAGTGTGGATAGTTAATATGAGGGAGACTGTAGTTGTCAGTGTGGATAGTTAATATGATGGAGACTGTAGTTGTCAGTGTGGATAGTTAATATGAGGGAGACTGTAGTTGTCAGTGTGGATAGTTAATATGATGGAGACTGTAGTTGTCAGTGTGGATAGTTAATATGATGGAGACTGTAGTTGTCAGTGTGGATAGTTAATATGAGGGAGACTGTAGTTGTCAGTGTGGATAGTTAATATGAGGGAGACTGTAGTTGTCAGTGTGGATAGTTAATATGATGGAGACTGTAGTTGTCAGTGTGGATAGTTAATATGATGGAGACTGTAGTTGTCAGTGTGGATAGTTAATATGATGGAGACTGTAGTTGTCAGTGTGGATAGTTAATATGAGGGAGACTGTAGTTGTCAGTGTGGATAGTTGATATGATGGAGACTGTAGTTGTCAGTGTGGATAGTTGATATGATGGAGACTGTAGTTGTCAGTGTGGATAGTTAATATGAGGGAGACTGTAGTTGTCAGTATGGATAGTTAATGAGGGAGACTGTAGTTGTCAGTGTGGATAGTTAATATGATGGAGACTGTAGTTGTCAGTGTGGATAGGTTAATATGATGGAGACTGTAGTTGTCAGTGTGGATAGTTAATATGATGGAGACTGTAGTTGTCAGTGTGGATAGTTAATATGATGGAGACTGTAGTTGTCAGTGTGGATAGGTTAATATGAGGGAGACTGTAGTTGTCAGTGTGGATAGTTGATATGATGGAGACTGTAGTTGTCAGTGTGGATAGTTATATGAGGGAGACTGTAGTTGTCAGTGTGGATAGTTAATATGAGGGAGACTGTAGTTGTCAGTGTGGATAGTTAATATGAGGGAGGACTGTAGTTGTCAGTGTGGATAGTTAATATGATGGAGACTGTAGTTGTCAGTGTGGATAGTTAATATGAGGGAGACTGTAGTTGTCAGTGTGGATAGTTAATATGAGGGAGACTGTAGTTGTCAGTGTGGATAGTTAATTTGAGGGAGACTGTAGTTGTCAGTGTGGATAGTTAATATGAGGGAGACTGTAGTTGTCAGTGTGGATAGTTAATATGATGGAGACTGTAGTTGTCAGTGTGGATAGTTAATATGAGGGAGACTGTAGTTGTCAGTGTGGATAGTTAATATGAGGGAGACTGTAGTTGTCAGTGTGGATAGTTAATATGAGGGAGACTGTAGTTGTCAGTGTGGATAGTTAATATGATGGAGACTGTAGTTGTCAGTGTGGATAGTTAATATGATGGAGACTGTAGTTGTCAGTGTGGATAGTTAATATGAGGGACTGTAGTTGTCAGTATGGATAGTTAATGAGGGAGACTGTAGTTGTCAGTGTGGATAGTTAATATGATGGAGACTAGTTGTCAGTGTGGATAGTTAATATGAGGGGGAGACTGTAGTTGTCAGTGTGGATAGTTAATATGAGGGAGACTGTAGTTGTCAGTGTGGATAGTTAATATGAGGGAGACTGTAGTTGTCAGTGTGGATAGTTAATATGAGGGAGACTGTAGTTGTCAGTGTGGATAGTTAATATGAGGGAGACTGTAGTTGTCAGTGGTGGATAGTTAATATGAGGGAGACTGTAGTTGTCAGTGGTGGATAGTTAGATATGATGGGAGACTGTAGTTGTCAGTGTGGATAGTTAATATGAGGGAGACTGTAGTTGTCAGTGTGGATAGTTGATATGATGGAGACTGTAGTTGTCAGTGTGGATAGTTAATATGAGGGAGACTGTAGTTGTCAGTGTGGATAGTTAATATGAGGGAGACTGTAGTTGTCAGTGTGGATAGTTAATATGAGGGAGACTGTAGTTGTCAGTGTGGATATTTAATATGAGGGAGACTGTAGTTGTCAGTGTGGATAGTTAATATGATGGAGACTGTAGTTGTCAGTGTGGATAGTTTATATGATGGAGACTGTAGTTGTCAGTGTGGATAGTTTATATGATGGAGACTGTAGTTGTCAGTGTGGATAGTTAATATGAGGAGACTGTAGTTGTCAGTGTGGATAGTTGATATGATGGAGACTGTAGTTGTCAGTGTGGATAGTTAATATGAGGGAGACTGTAGTTGTCAGTGTGGATAGTTAATATGAGGGAGACTTGTAGTTGTCAGTGTGGATAGTTAATATGAGGGAGACTGTAGTTGTCAGTGTGGATAGTTAATATGAGGGAGACTGTAGTTGTCAGTGTGGATAGTTAATATGAGGGAGACTGTAGTTGTCAGTGTGGATAGTTAATATGAGGGAGACTGTAGTTGTCAGTGTGGATAGTTAATATGAGGGAGACTGTAGTTGTCAGTGTGGATAGTTAATATGAGGGGAGACTGTAGTTGTCAGTGTGGATAGTTAATATGATGGAGACTGTAGTTGTCAGTGGGATAGTTAATATGAGGAGACTGTAGTTGTCAGTGTGGATAGTTAATATGAGGGAGACTGTAGTTGTCAGTGTGGATAGTTAATATGAGGGAGACTGTAGTTGTCAGTGTGGATAGTTAATATGAGGGAGACTGTAGTTGTCAGTGTGGATAGTTAATATGATGAGCTGTAGTTGTCAGTGTGGATAGTTAATATGATGGAGACTGTAGTTGTCAGTGTGGATAGTTAATATGAGGGGAGACTGTAGTTGTCAGTGTGGATAGTTAATATGAGGGAGACTGTAGTTGTCAGTGTGGATAGTTAATATGATGGAGACTGTAGTTGTCAGTGTGGATAGTTAATATGAGGGAGACTGTAGTTGTCAGTGTGGATAGTTAATATGAGGGAGACTGTAGTTGTCAGTGTGGATAGTTAGATATGATGGAGCCTGTAGTTGTCAGTGTGGATAGTTAATATGAGGGAGACTGTAGTTGTCAGTGTGGATAGTTTAATATGATGGAGATCTGTAGTTGTCAGTGTGGATAGTTAATATGAGGGAGACTGTAGTTGTCAGTGTGGATAGTTAATATGAGGGAGACTGTAGTTGTCAGTGTGGATAGTTAATGAGGGAGACTGTAGTTGTCAGTGTGGATAGTTAATATGATGGAGACTGTAGTTGTCAGTGTGGATAGTTAATATGATGGAGACTGTAGTTGTCAGTGTGGATAGTTAATATGAGGGAGACTGTAGTTGTCAGTGTGGATAGTTAATATGATGGAGACTGTAGTTGTCAGTGTGGATAGTTGATATGATGGAGACTGTAGTTGTCAGTGTGGATAGTTAATATGAGGGAGACTGTAGTTGTCAGTGTGGATAGTTAATATGAGGGAGACTGTAGTTGTCAGTGTGGATAGTTAATATGAGGGAGACTGTAGTTGTCAGTGTGGATAGTTAATATGAGGGAGACTGTAGTTGTCAGTGTGGATAGTTAAATGAGGGAGACTGTAGTTGTCAGTGTGGATAGTTAATATGATGGAGACTGTAGTTGTCAGTGTGGATAGTTAATATGATGGAGACTGTAGTTGTCAGTGTGGATAGTTAATATGAGGGAGACTGTAGTTGTCAGTGTGGATAGTTAATATGATGGAGACTGTAGTTGTCAGTGTGGATAGTTGATATGATGGAGACTGTAGTTGTCAGTGTGGATAGTTAATATGAGGGAGACTGTAGTTGTCAGTGTGGATAGTTAATATGAGGGAGACCTGTAGTTGTCAGTGTGGATAGTTTAATATGAGGGAGACTGTAGTTGTCAGTGTGGATAGGTTAATGAGGGAGACTGTAGTTGTCAGTGTGGATAGTTAATATGAGGGAGGACTGTAGTTGTCAGTATGGATAGTTAATGAGGGAGACTGTAGTTGTCAGTGTGGATAGTTGATATGATGGAGACTGTAGTTGTCAGTGTGGATAGTTAATATGATGGAGACTGTAGTTGTCAGTGTGGATAGTTAATATGAGGGAGACTGTAGTTGTCAGTGTGGATAGTTAATATGAGGGAGACTGTAGTTGTCAGTGTGGATAGTTAATATGATG
>NC_139992.1:77080370-77230370 GCF_964263955.1 Coregonus lavaretus | reverse complement strand
GGGGTTGTGGTTGGTTGGGTGGGTGGGTGGGTGGGTGGGGTTGTGGTTGGGTGGGTGGGGTTGTGGTTGGTGGGGGTTATGAAAAAATAAAAAATAAAACAATCATAATAATGTATGCACTCACTAATTGTAAGTCTCTCTGGATAAGAGCGTCTGCTAAATGACTAAAATGTAAATGTTGGGTGGGTGGGGTTGTGGTTGGTTGGTTGGTGGGGTTGTGGTTAGTGGTTGGTTGGTTGGTGGGGTTGTGGTTAGTGGTTGGTTGGTTGGTTGGTTTCTCCAGGGGAAGCCTAGTCTTCGTTCTCTCTCCTTTCTGTAAGTCTGCTTTGCTTTCTCAGTCCAGGGATGGGTCCCAAATGGCACCTTATTCGCTTTATAGTGCACTGCTTTTGACCAAAGCCCTATGAGCCCTGGTCAAAAGAAGTACGCTATATAGGGGATCGGGTGCCATTTGGGACCCAGTCTGTCTCTCTTTCCGACCCCTCCCTCCCTTGTCATTAGTGTGATCAAGTGTGCTATTGGGCTCTTAGTCGTCTATTCAGCCTGAAGAATGTTTCTCAGACAAGGACCACAATGAAATACGAGACAGACACACCTCCCGCTGAAACAACACACACACACATTCTTTCTCGCATGCACGCTCAGTCGCTCACATACAAGAGCTTGCAGGCATGCACGCACACGGGCACGTAGACACACACACACACACACACACACACACACACACACACACACACACACACACACACACCCCGATACGCGCATTCTGACACACACACACACACACACACACATCTCAATACTTTCCCCACATCACATTGCATCATCCCTCCCCACTGTGAAATTGCATTTATATTGGCATCAGTTAATGCCTATTGTGGCCGGATCACTTTTCATAAACTAATAAACCTGATCCTTTAAATGAAATGATGATTGAAGGACAGATTAAAAATAGACTCATTTAGAATGATGGAGAGGGGATGGAAGGAGAGGAGAGGGGGGGTTGAGGAGAGGGGATGGGATGGAAGGAGAGGAGAGGGGGGTTGAGGAGAGGGGATGGGATGGAAGGAGAGGAGAGGGGGGTTGAGGAGAGGGGATGGGAGTAGAGGAGAGGGGGGTTGAGGAGAGGAGAGGGGGGTTGAGGAGAGGAGAGGGGGGTTGAGGAGAGGAGATTGGAGGAGAGGGGGGGAGAGGAGAGGGGATGGAAGGAGAGGCGAGGGGGGTGGAGTAGAGGAGAGGGGGGTTGAGGAGATGGAAAGAAGAGGAGGAGAGCAGAGGGAGACAGAGAGGAGAGGGGGATAGAGAGACAAGGAGAGGGATAGAATAGAGGGGATGAGAAAGGAGAGGGGGATGGAAGAGCAGAGAGGAGTGTTTGTGCTCAGCTCCTGTTTGAGTGGGAGGCAGGCCTAGCAGAGTGGTGGAGGCAGGCCTAGCAGAGTGGTGGAGGCAGGCCTAGCAGAGTGGTGGAGGCAGACCTAGCAGGGTGGTGGAGGCAGGCCTAGCAGAGTGGTGGAGGCAGACCTAGCAGAGTGGTGGAGGCAGACCTAGCAGAGTGGTGGAGGCAGACCTAGCAGAGTGGTGGAGGCAGACCTAGCAGGGTGGTGGAGGCAGGCCTAGCAGAGTGGTGGAGGCAGACCTAGCAGAGTGGTGGAGGCAGGCCTAGCAGAGTGGTGGAGGCAGGCCTAGCAGAGTGGTGGAGGCAGGCCTAGCAAAGTGGTGGAGGCAGGCCTAGCAGAGTGGTGGAGGCAGGCCTAGCAGAGTGGTGGAGGCAGGCCTAGCAGAGTGGTGGAGGCAGGCCTAGCAGAGTGGTGGAGGCAGGCCTAGCAGAGTGGTGGAGGCAGGCCTAGCAGAGTGGTGGAGGCAGACCTAGCAGGGTGGTGGAGGCAGGCCTAGCAGGGTGGTGGAGGCAGGCCTAGCAGAGTGGTGGAGGCAGACCTAGCAAAGTGGTGGAGGCAGGCCTAGCAGGGTGGTGGAGGCAGGCCTAGCAGGGTGGTGGAGGCAGGCCTAGCAGGGTGGTGGAGGCAGGCCTAGCAGGGTGGTGGAGGCAGGCCTAGCAGGGTGGTGGAGGCAGGCCTAGCAGAGTGGTGGAGGCAGGCCTAGCAGGGTGGTGGAGGCAGGCCTAGCAGAGTGGTGGAGGCAGGCCTAGCAGGGTGGTGGAGGCAGGCTGTCTCTTTCACAAACTATTTGTTTTCTCTTCTTAAAACAGCCGGCTGAGAAATACTTCTCTTTAAATATATTATCCATTCTTCAAACTTTCCCTATTTCCCAGCAGACCGGTGATGGATTCAGGTCCGCTGCTTCAGGCTCTGGGATTGATTAATAGTCCTTGTCAATCATGTAAGCAGGTGTGATTTAGCAGCCTGGATTACGGTCATAAATCTATAGAGAGGAGTGTTAAATGATAAAGATGTGTGTAAATGCAGTAACGTGGGTCTGCCAGGTATTGAAGACTGAGTAAATGGCATTTCCCAGCTGAGCTGCTGGTCCTGTTTACCCACTAATAACACAGAGACTTAACAAAGAGCAGGAGAGAGAGAGAGGAACGACTAAGTATTGTGGGTTTAATAAAGGTTCTACAACACACTGTGGTTAATAGGGTTCTCAGTGGCTAGGGGACAGATCTTTATTGAGACACACAGGCTCTTTCTATGGTCTCTCTCACTCACTCACACACACACACACCTGATGTATAGAACCCTACTGTAAGCCATTTTAACAGCCCAGTAGGGCTCTGAGGGGCTTCTCTGTCTGTGGCTGAGTTGTCTCACTGTGATGTGTGGTTTTGGTTTGCAGGGAGGCCAGGATAGAAAGACTCTCTACAATATGGTGGGGAATTCTCTCTACATGCACTGTGGAACCCGTGAGTCATGTTTTAGAAGCGGGTTGGACATGATGACTTCCATTGTTGTGTATTTCAAGTCATTATCACATTTAAACAGCTACACTAGCATGTCCCTGGCTGTCCCCTAGTCCCAGCACAGAGAGAGAGTGGGAGGATGGAAAGAAAGTGACACTTTTCTTTCCACCATTTTTCTCCCTCCATCTGTCTCCTGGTTGGGTTGAGGGGGACCTAAATTATGGTCACGTACACTACATGACCAAAAGTATGTGGACACCTGCTCGTCAAACATCTCATTCCAGAATCATGGTTAATATGGAGTTGGTCCCCCTTTTGTTGCTATAACAGCCTCCACTTTTCTGGGAAGGCTTTCCATTAGATGTTGGAACATTGCTGCGGGGATTTTCTTCCATTCAGCCACAAGCATTTAGTGAGGTCGGGCACTGATGTTGGGCGATTGGGCCTGGCTAGCAGTCGGCGTTCCAATTCATCCCAAAGGTGTTCGATAGGGTTGAGGTAAGGGCTCTGTGCAGGCCAGTCAAGTTCTTCCCCACCAATCTCGACAAACCATTTCTGTGTGGACCTCGCTTTGTGCACGGGGGCATTGTCATGCTGAAACAGGAAAGGGCCTTCCCCAAACGGTTGCCACAAAGTTAGACGCACAGAATTGTCTAGAATGTCATTGTATGCTGTAGCATTAAGATTTCCCTTCACTGGAACTAAGGGGCCTAGCCCCAACCATGAAAAACAGCCCCAGACCATTTTCCTCATCCACCAAACTTTACAGTTGGCACTATGGATTGGGACAGGTAGCATTCTCCTTGCTTCCGCCAAACCCAGATTCATCCGTCGGACTGCCAGAGGGTGAAATGTGATTCATCACTCCAGAGAAAGCGTTTCCACTGCTCCAGAATCCAATGGCGGCGAGCATTACACCACTCCAGCTGACGCTTGGCATTGCGCATAGTGATCTTAGGCTTGTGTGCGGCAGCTCGGCCATGGAAACCCATGGCAACTCAGTGAGTGTTGCAACCGAGGACAGACTATTTTTTACGCGCTTCAGCACTCGGCGGTCCCCTTCTGTGAGCTTGTGTGGCCTACCACTTTGCGGCTGAGTCGTTGTTGCTCCTAGACGTTTCCACTTCACAATAACAGCACTCACATTTGACCGGGGCAGCTCTAGCAGGGCAGAGATTTGACGAACTGAATTGTTGGGAAAGGTGGCATCCCTATGACGGTGCCACGTTAAGTCACTGAGCTCTTCAGTAAGGCCATTATACTGCCAATGTTTGTCTATGGAGATTGCATGGCTGTGTGCTCGATTATATACACCTGTCAGCAACGTGTGTGGCTGAAATAGCCAAATCCACTAATTCGAAGGGGTGTCCACATACTTTTGTTTATATATAGTGTATCTGTCTGGCCTGTCAGTGGACGGACCAAAGACACACACCCAGTCCGTACAGCGCTGTGGAGGAGGGACTGTGTGTGTGTGACAGTGAACTGCCACTGTGTCAGATTTCTGGGACATGGTGTCCTCTCTGTGTCAGATCTCTGGGACATGGTGTCCTCTCTGTGTCACTCTGTCACACACACCCTCGCTGGCCTTCCTGTAGAGCCAGAAGAAACCCCCGCGTCACATGTTTATCTGTCTGTCTGTGTGTGTGCGTGCATCTCTTTTTGTGTGTGTGTGTGTGTGTGTGTGCCAAAGCAGAGCACCCAAAGTTATCGTCGTCGTGGTCCACTTTTTGATTCATAATCCCTGCAGAGGACAAAGCTGGGGGATATATCAGAGCTTAGGCTGCTTAGTGTAACTATAAAACACTACAAGCTAATAAATAACCCTATCTGAGAATATTGACCCTCTGCCGGGGAGAATAATGGGTCATTTCTCCAGGCACCATATCTGATCGTCCCACAAAGTTAGAGGGGGAGACTGAGGTGGTCAGAATTCAATTACAGAAAAGGTTACTATTGTTGGGGGGAGATGCACTATACTCTCTTTCTCTCCACCCCTCTCTGTCTCGCTCTCCCGCTCCACCCCCCCCCCATCCCATCCATCTCTCCTGCTGGTCTAGGAATTAGTTACCTTTCCTCCTGGGAGAGCTGTTGTCATGATGGATGTGTGGTCTGACTCACTCACCTATAATGATGGCAGTCCAGTCCACACTAAGTCAGCTGTAATGGTACTGAATGGCAGCAGCAGTCCACTGCTCCATCTGTTATCCAGCTGAGAGGAAATGGTGCTTGTTGCCGTGGCAGTAGGTAGCGTGTAGGGTAGATGGTTGAGGGTGTTTTGGTAGCAGGAGTTGCTATGACAGCAGTAGGTAGTAGAGGGTTAGGGTGTGGTTGTTTTGGAGGAGGACTGTATCATTCCATCCAGGACTGATATCCCATCAGGGAATACCATCAGGAGAGAGGTGGAGAGTAATCTGATCAGTAGAGAGAGAGAGATGGAGAGTGTAAGAGAGCTATAAAAGGGGGATGGAGAGAGAGAGATAAGAGGGGGATGGAGAGAGAGAGAGATAAGAGGGGGATGGAGAGAGAGAGAGATAAGAGGGGGATGGAGAGAGAGAGATAAGAGGGGGATGGAGAGAGAGAGATAAGAGGGGGATGGAGAGAGAGAGATAAGAGGGGGATGGAGAGAGAGAGATAAGAGGGGGATGGAGAGAGAGATAAGAGGGGGATGGAGAGAGAGAGATAAGAGGGGGATGGAGAGAGAGATAAGAGGGGGATGGAGAGAGAGAGATAAGAGGGGGATGGAGAGAGAGAGATAAGAGGGGGATGGAGAGAGAGAGATAAGAGGGGGGTGGAGAGAGAGAGATAAGAGGGGGGTGGAGAGAGATAAGAGGGGGATGGAGAGAGAGATAAGAGGGGGATGGAGAGAGAGAGATAAGAGGGGGATGGAGAGAGAGCTATAAGAGGGGGGTGGAGAGAGATAAGAGGGATGGTACTACAGGCAGGAATGTGAGGATTAGGTGAGGAGGAGCAGTGTTCAGTTTCACCCTGAGGCAATCCTGGAGGGAGGAAACCCCACTACTGTTACTGCATATATAGTCCATTGATTCATCCACCATAACATAGTAGATAGTATGTGTTTTGTGTTTAGGTTGCAAGATAGGCTAGATATTGTGTCTTAGTTATATAAGGCTGTTATCTATACACTGGGTATACCAAACTTTAGGAACACTTTCCTAATATTGAGTTGCACCCTCTCCCCATTTGCCCCCAGAACAGCCTCAATTCTTCAGGGCATAGACTCTACAAGGTGCCGAAAGCGTTCCACTGGGTTGCTGGCCCATGTTGACTCCAATGCTTGGCTGGATCTCCTTTGGGTGGTGGACCATTCTTGATGCACAAGGAAACTGTTGAGCGTGAAAAACCCAGCAACATTGCAGTTCTTCACACAAACCGGTGCACCTGGCGCCTACTACCATATCCCGTTCAAAGGCACTTATATATTTTGTCTTGCCCATTCACCCTCTGAATGAAACATACACAATCCATGTCTCAATTGTTTCAAGGCTTAAAAATCCTTTCTTAACCTGTCTCCTCCCCTTTATCTACACTGATTTGAAGTGGATTTAACAAGTGACATCAATAAGGGATCATAGATTTCACCTGGATTCACCTGGTCAGTCTATGTCATGGAAAGAGTAGGTGTTCCTAATGTTTTGTCCACTCAGTGTATATTTAGGTTACTTTATGGTGATGTTGCTTGGCATTGGTTATATCAGGTCTCCCATCCATTGTAGTCCTGTTGGTTTTAGAGGGTTGTCTGAAATGACTGACTGATTGAGTTGTCTGATGTAATTGAGTTGTCTGATGTTGTCTAAGGTAATATTACCGCTGAGTACTCTGGCCCGTGAGTACACACTCATCCTACTGGTTATCCATCATCCCTGTAACGGGAGCTGTGATTGGTGCGTTAGGTAAACACTCTGTCCTCTTCCTGACACTCAGCAGTGAGATGGAGAGGCTGTAAGGTCATGGGGTCGTGAGAGAGGGATTCTAGGGTTGTGACCCCTGAGGAGGGAAAACAATGTGCTGACCATGGCTGTAGGAAGTCTAGGAAGGAACGTTTAAGAGGCTCTCAAAACTCTTGTCAGTAAATGTCTTCTCCTCCTCTTCTCTGTTTATCCTTGTATGACACCATAACTAGTAAACCTAGCAAAACTCACAAAACTACCCCAGTAACTAATGGACCTACACCTCACACTAGCTTTATTGACCAGTCTGTCCTCCTATAACACAGGAACTGGTAGACCTACACCTCACACTAGCTACACCTCACACTAGCTACACCTCACACTAGCTACACCTCACACTAGCTACACCTCACACTAGCTACACCTCACACTAGCTCACACAGCAGCCATATTGTTTTGTCAATAACACTACATGGCCGATCCTCTCATAAGGGTTATGTATCTCTGTTGTGTTCAGTCCAGTGTGCCAGACTACATTCAGGCTCTGTTGTGTTTAGTCCAGACAACATTCAGGCTCTGTTGTGTTCTGTCCAGACAACATTCAGGCTCTGTTGTGTTTAGTCCAGTGTGCCAGACTACATTCAGGCTCTGTTGTGTTTAGTCCAGACAACATTCAGGCTCTGTTGTGTTCTGTCCAGACAACATTCAGGCTCTGTTGTGTTCTGTCCAGACAACATTCAGGCTCTGTTGTGTTCTGTCCAGACAACATTCAGGCTCTGTTGTGTTCTGTCCAGACAACATTCAGGCTCTGTTGTGTTTAGTCCAGTGTGCCAGACTACATTCAGGCTCTGTTGTGTTTAGTCCAGACAACATTCAGGCTCTGTTGTGTTCTGTCCAGACAACATTCAGGCTCTGTTGTGTTCTGTCCAGACAACATTCAGGCTCTGTTGTGTTCTGTCCAGACAACATTCAGGCTCTGTTGTGTTTAGTCCAGACAACATTCAGGCTCTGTTGTGTTCTGTCCAGACAACATTCAGGCTCTGTTGTGTTTAGTCCAGTGTGCCAGACAACAGGCTCTTCTATGCTGTCACACTAAGATGCTGAGGTCAATGGAACAGTCAGTTTGTTGTCTTGTGTCATCGGCTTGTCAGTTGGAAGCAAATGTCAAAACTGTGACAGTATTGATCCCTCATATCTCTGGACTCTGACCCTGTAAATGCAAGATGGAATGTTTTCCTCTGTATGTCAGCTGTTATTGCTGGCCTAAGGAAGATGCTGTGTCAATGTTAACTGTGGTGGAAAGGAATTGTAAAGCTTGGGTGTTCTTTTTTCCCAACTTCACAAGAAAGTGCCTCACTGTTTACTGCCCCAGTCATCATTTAATGGTGCTGACAGATTAGATGTTGAGTGACTTTCTCTCTCTCTGTGTGTGTGTGTGTGTGTGTGTGTGTGTGTGTGCGCGCCAATCTTTGTGTTATCTCTCTGAAACCCCCAGGTCCATAGGCTCTTTCTGAGTGTCTGAGAGACAGATGGAGAGAAGAGAGGGGTTCAGAGAGAAAACACACTTGAAGAAGAGTGGGAGGGGCTAGACCAGTGAAGCAGAAAGTAGCCACTCTTTATCAGAATGTTCCAGAACAGATAACAGGATGGAGCGTTTGGACTGGGTAAGACTGGGGTGAGGGGGAGAGAGAGAGACTCATATAGAGGGAGACAGTAGATAGACTGGGATGGAGTGATGTAGAAGGAAGCTGGAGGGATGGTAATAAGTCTAGATCTCTCTGAGAGATGAACATAGAAGGCCCAGTCAGCAGGAGATTAACATCTAGCTGCTGTCTCTGACTAAAAGTTAAACTACTGGGCCTCTATATGGAGAAAGAACTTCTACTCCTCCAGTGGTGTAAAGTACATATGTGAACATACTTTAAAGTACTACTTAAGTAGTATCTTTACTTTTACTCAAGTATGACAATTGGGTACTTTTTCCACCACTGTACTCCTCCAAACATCCTCCTCAGAGAGACTGGCTCAAAGTGCTGATCTCTCTCTGAAGTGTCAGATTGAGGTCGCTATAGGAGTGTCAGTGGGCTACAGGGGAATATCCCTCCCTGCCTGCCTGCCATCAGTTGACTGGATGGATCTTTCTCAGTCATTCCTTGAATCTTAAAAGCGAGACTTAAAGACGTAGATTTGGCATCAGTTTTACTTTCCACTCTAAGCTTGATTTATTCATCTCCATTTATAGAATGATGTGTGTAATGTGGACATTTTGTTCTGAACAATCTGACATACTGTAGGATGGCATGAATGGAGTGCATGGGAGACGAGTAACATATGGGTCAGATAGCTTGTATGTTTTACATGAATTAGATGGATTGGATTGGACTGTGGTTGACTGAATACTAATGGATGTTGTAGAACACCATTACAGTCATCATAATTGATTCAAGTAAATCTGCTAATAGTCTGCTGAATGAACCCAGCTGGTTATGGTTATTGGAATGAAGGATAAGGATGATTGCTGAATGAAATTAAAAGGCAGTTTTCATTACTCTACTATTTGCGGTGTAGAAAGAGAGGGGGGAGAGAGAGCGAGAGAGCTGTACAGAGGAAGCTGTAGAGAGAGAGAGAGAGAGAGAGAGAGAGGGGTAAAGAGCTGTACAGAGGAAGCTGTAGAGAGAGAGAGAGAGAGAGAGAGGTAAAGAGCTATACAGAGGAAGGTGTAGAGAGAGAGAGAGAGAGAGAGAGAGAGAGGTAAAGAGCTGTACAGAGGAAGGTGTAGAGAGAGAGAGAGAGGTAAAGAGCTGTACAGAGGAAGGTGTAGAGAGAGAGAGAGAGGTAAAGAGCTGTACAGAGGAAGGTGTAGAGAGAGAGAGGTAAAGAGCTGTACAGAGGAAGGTGTAGAGAGAGAGGTAAAGAGCTGTACAGAGGAAGGTGTAGAGAGAGAGAGGTAAAGAGCTGTACAGAGGAAGGTGTAGAGAGAGAGGTAAAGAGGAAGGTGTAGAGAGAGAGAGGTAAAGAACTGTACAGAGGAAGGTGTAGAGAGAGAGGTAAAGAGCTGTACAGAGGAAGGTGTAGCGAGAGAGGTAAAGAACTGTACAGAGGAAGGTGTAGAGAGAGAGGTAAAGAACTGTACAGAGGAAGGTGTAGAGAGAGAGGTAAAGAGCTGTACAGAGGAAGGTGTAGAGAGAGAGAGAGGTAAAGAACTGTACAGAGGAAGGTGTAGAGAGAGAGAGAGGTAAAGAACTGTACAGAGGAAGGTGTAGAGAGAGAGAGAGGTAAAGAGCTGTACAGAGGAAGGTGTAGAGAGAGAGAGGTAAAGAGCTGTACAGAGGAAGGTGTAGAGAGAGAGGTAGAGAGCTGAACAGAGGAAGCTGTAGAGAGAGAGGTAGAGAACTGTACAGAGGAAGGTGTAGAGAGAGAGAGGTAAAGAGCTGTACAGAGGAAGGTGTAGAGAGAGAGAGGTAAAGAGCTGTACAGAGGAAGGTGTAGAGAGAGAGAGGTAGAGAGCTGAACAGAGGAAGGTGTAGAGAGAGAGGTAAAGAGCTGTACAGAGGAAGGTGTAGAGAGAGAGAGGTAAAGAGCTGTACAGAGGAAGGTGTAGAGAGAGAGAGGTAGAGAGCTGAACAGAGGAAGGTGTAGAGAGAGAGGTAAAGAGCTGTACAGAGGAAGGTGTAGAGAGAGAGAGGTAAAGAGCTGTACAGAGGAAGGTGTAGAGAGAGAGAGGTAAAGAGCTGTACAGAGGAAGGTGTAGAGAGAGAGGTAGAGAGCTGAACAGAGGAAGCTGTAGAGAGAGAGGTAGAGAACTGTACAGAGGAAGGTGTAGAGAGAGAGAGGTAAAGAGCTGTACAGAGGAAGGTGTAGAGAGAGAGAGGTAAAGAGCTGTACAGAGGAAGGTGTAGAGAGAGAGAGGTAAAGAGCTGTACAGAGGAAGGTGTAGAGAGAGAGGTAAAGAGCTGTACAGAGGAAGGTGTAGAGAGAGAGAGGTAAAGAACTGTACAGAGGAAGGTGTAGAGAGAGAGAGGTAAAGAGCTGTACAGAGGAAGGTGTAGAGAGAGAGGTAAAGAGCTGTACAGAGGAAGGTGTAGAGAGAGAGAGGTAAAGAGCTGTACAGAGGAAGGTGTAGAGAGAGAGGTAAAGAGCTGTACAGAGGAAGGTGTAGAGAGAGAGGTAAAGAGCTGTACAGAGGAAGGTGTAGAGAGAGAGGTAAAGAGCTGTACAGAGGAAGCTGTAGAGAGAGAGGTAGAGAGCTGTACAGAGGAAGGTGTAGAGAGAGAGGTACAGAGGAAGGTGTAGAGAGAGAGAGGTAAAGAGCTGTACAGAGGAAGGTGTAGAGAGAGAGGTAGAGAGCTGTACAGAGGAAGGTGTAGAGAGAGAGAGGTAAAGAGCTGTACAGAGGAAGGTGTAGAGAGAGAGGTAGAGAGCTGTACAGAGGAAGGTGTAGAGAGAGAGAGGTAAAGAACTGTACAGAGGAAGGTGTAGAGAGAGAGGTAGAGAGCTGAACAGAGGAAGCTGTAGAGAGAGAGAGAGGTAGAGAGCTGTACAGAGGAAGGTGTAGAGAGAGAGGTAAAGAGCTGTACAGAGGAAGGTGTAGAGAGAGAGAGAGAGGTAAAGAGCTGTACAGAGGAAGGTGTAGAGAGAGAGGTAAAGAGCTGTACAGAGGAAGGTGTAGAGAGAGAGGTAAAGAGCTGTACAGAGGAAGCTGTAGAGAGAGAGAGAGAGGTAAAGAGCTGTACAGAGGAAGGTGTAGAGAGAGAGGTAAAGAGCTGTACAGAGGAAGGTGTAGAGAGAGAGGTAAAGAACTGTACAGAGGAAGGTGTAGAGAGAGAGAGGTAAAGAGCTGTACAGAGGAAGGTGTAGAGAGAGAGGTAAAGAGCTGTACAGAGGAAGGTGTAGAGAGAGAGAGGTAAAGAGCTGTACAGAGGAAGGTGTAGAGAGAGAGGTAAAGAGCTGTACAGAGGAAGGTGTAGAGAGAGAGAGGTAAAGAACTGTACAGAGGAAGGTGTAGAGAGAGAGGTAGAGAGCTGAACAGAGGAAGCTGTAGAGAGAGAGGTAGAGAGCTGAACAGAGGAAGCTGTAGAGAGAGAGGTAAAGAGCTGTACAGAGGAAGCTGTAGAGAGAGAGAGAGAGGTAAAGAGCTGTACAGAGGAAGGTGTAGAGAGAGAGGTAAAGAGCTGTACAGAGGAAGGTGTAGAGAGAGAGAGAGGTAAATAACTGTACAGAGGAAGGTGTAGAGAGAGAGGTAAAGAACTGTACAGAGGAAGGTGTAGAGAGAGAGGTAAAGAGCTGTACAGAGGAAGGTGTAGAGAGAGAGAGGTAAAGAGCTGTACAGAGGAAGGTGTAGAGAGAGAGGTAAAGAGCTGTACAGAGGAAGGTGTAGAGAGAGAGAGGTAAAGAGCTGTACAGAGGAAGGTGTAGAGAGAGAGAGGTAAAGAGCTGTACAGAGGAAGCTGTAGAGAGAGAGAGGTAAAGAGCTATACAGAGGAAGCTGTAGAGAGAGAGGTAAAGAGCTGCACAGAGGAAGCTGTAGAGAGAGAGAGGTAAAGAGCTGTACAGAGGAAGGTGTAGAGAGAGAGAGGTAAAGAGCTGTACAGAGGAAGGTGTAGAGAGAGAGAGGTAAAGAGCTGTACAGAGGAAGGTGTAGAGAGAGAGGTAAAGAGCTGTACAGAGGAAGGTGTAGAGAGAGAGGTAAAGAGCTGTACAGAGGAAGGTGTAGAGAGAGAGAGGTAAAGAGCTGTACAGAGGAAGGTGTAGAGAGAGAGAGGTAAAGAGCTGTACAGAGGAAGCTGTAGAGAGAGAGAGGTAAAGAGCTGTACAGAGGAAGGTGTAGAGAGAGAGGTAAAGAGCTGTACAGAGGAAGGTGTAGAGAGAGAGAGAGGACAGGGCGAGAGTCATTGAGGTAGATAGAGGGGGAAGGAGAGTGAAAGAGAGACTGATATTTGTTTCTGTTTTGGCACGGAGCAGCCATTCGTGTGTTGTAATATGAGCCCCCACTACAGGACTGTTCCCCTCAGCAGAGAATGGCCTTTCATTCCCAGTTTCCTGTGAACTGAAATGGACTGTAAACCTCCCATTGAGTTATCAATGCATCACACACACACACAGTGTATGTTATCAGTGCATGAGACCCAGACGGTTGCTGGCTGCCCATCAGTTCAGCAGCAGTATTATGGCTGTGTTTGGGAACGCCATGAAAGGGATTTGGATTGTGAGAAATTTAAACTATGGAGATATGAGCCCGGATCGTTTCCTGTGTTTTCTCTTGATCTCTGAGAGAATGGAAGGTAGAGTGAAGTCCTCTCTGGAGTCTGGACCCGTAGCTTTATCAGTCTGATAACCTTCTCAATGATAACCTGTCTGATAAACTTCTCTATGATACTGATAACCTTCTCTATGATGACCTTCTCTATGATAACCTTCTCTATGATGACCTTCTCTATGATAACATGTCTGATAACCTTATCTATGATAACCTGTCTGATAACCTTCTCTATGATGACCTTCTCTATGATGAACTTCTCTATGATAACCTGTCTGATAACCTTCTCTATGATAACCTGTCTGAAAACCTTCTCTATGATAACCTGTCTGATAACCCTCTATGATAACCTGTGATAACATTCTCTATGATAACCTGTCTGATAACCTTCTCTATCATATCCTTCTCTATGATAACCTGTCTGATAACCCTCTATGATAACCTGTCTGATAACATTCTCTATGATAACCTGTCTGATAACCTTCTCTATGATAACCTGTCTGATAACCTTCTCTATGATAACCTGTCTGATAACCTTCTCTATGATAACCTGTCTGGACCAGTCCTTCCTGTTTTGTCCTGCCTCCATCCCTCATACACACACTCCCACAGGACAGAACACGCCCACAGGACAGAACACGCCCACAGGACAGAACACGCCCACAGGACAGAACACGCCCACAGGACAGATCAATGGATGTGTACACACACATACATACACACATCCTACGAAGATTACACACACATACACATCCCTACAAAGACTACACAAATACACACACACACACACACACACACACACACACACACAAAGAATAGACCAGCATACACTATAATCTCTTTCTCCCTCACACACACTGTAATTCCAGCACTCCTCCTCCTCTTACAGTGGAGGGATTTGATCAGGGTTTATATTGTGATGGAGATTAACTCTGAGAACCAAACCTAAACCAGCAGAGAGAACATCACAATGTGTGAGTCACATGAGCTAGCTAGCCCCGTATTACCTCAGTAGTCCTATAGCCGTGCAAAGGCCTCAGCTGAATTGTCTGTGTGTGAGACATAGTGATTCGCCCCATTTAGACAACCTTTTCAATGTCTACACAGACTTATCATCATAGTCTATACATTACCACTCACATAATGACTGGAATTCAATGTGTCCGTTTTCTTGACCGACGCACTGGTTGGGAGACCTTTGTGATTGTGTGACATGTCGGGGGTGGTGGTGTGGGTTGGCTGGTGTGTGTGGGGAATGAATGTCATTCAGAATGAATGAATGAACCACAGTGGGTAGGAACACTGGGGGTTTGTCTCAGGTTGCGTCTCAAATGGCACCCTATTCCCTACATAGTGCACAACTTTTGACCAGGGCTTATAGGGCTCTTTTTCAAAAGTAGTGCACTATGTAGGGAATAGGGTGGGTTCCATTTGGGACGTAGTCATGGTGTTGACTTACTGTCTAACCAGCAGCAGGTGAGAGGAGATTTTAAAGCTGATTTCCTCCATTACTACAGAGCCTCCACATTGGAGTTGAGAGCAGGAAAGAGGAGAAGAACTGGTTCTAGCTGGTTCTAGTCTAGGTTCTATTTCATGTAAAGACATGTCTCAGTCATTTGGCTGGCGACCAAGACACATCCAGTAACAGTTATGTTGCGGTGCCTCAAGTGGTGTGTAGGTGTAGGTGTGTGTGTGTGAGAGAGACTGAGGGGAAGGCTGGATGATGAAACGTGAGAGTCATCCCCTCTCCCGGCCCCACCCCACCCAGCCCGTCTACAGAGAGCCCTATCTCACCCTGCCATGGCACCAGGCAGGATGGGAGAGTGACTGAAACCCTTTGGATGCCTGGCAGCGAGTGGAACTCAGAGATGAAACACTGTTGTCTCTCTCCCTCTCTTTCTCTCTCTCTCTCTCTCTTTCTCTCTCTCTCTCTCTCTCTCTCTCTCTCTCTCTCTCTCTCCCTCTCTGTCTCTCTCTCTCTCTCCCTCTCTCTCTCTCTCTCTCTCTCTCTCTCTCTCTCTCTCTCTCTCTCTCTCTCTCTCTCTCCTCTTTGAAACACACACACGAACACAGGCACCTATATATGTACACCCACCCTCAGCGGGGACCCTGTTGTCAGACTGTAATACCTTTACCCCTGGAGGAGAGCTGTCCATGTTTCTGATGTCATCCATTGACACTCTTAACACCCTCTCTGCTCTCCTACAGACACTGTCTGTTTGGTTCAGGCTCATTTCTCTGACAATTTGTTCTTTTCTAGATTTTCAGTCAATACATGAACATAATGGGTTGTTGTCTTTTTAATGTTTTTGTGATTTGTGTATGGTGTGTAGACATGATTAATACCAATTCCGCAGCTTGTCAGTGAGCCAGCATTGACTTTAAAGTGTGTGTGTGTGTGTTGCCTGCATGTGTGTGTGTGTACCACATCCCAGATCTGGAAATAAGCACACAGAGAGCAGCATATTAGTGGGATTTTGATTATGGTTGTTGTAATGATCATAATCCTCATCAAAATGATGCTAACAGTCAATAGAGACGGGGTGGTGTGTGTGGCTGGTGGAGGTATGAACTAATCCCCCCAGTATAATCCCCCCGGTTTCCTCTTGTTAGACGAGGGCCACAAGCCTGGGGAATGTGGGTCATGGTCGGCACCAGCCTCTGGCCACCTCACCACCCTATGGTACTGTGTGTGTGTGTGTGTGTGTGTGTGTGTGTGTGTGTGTGTGTGATAAGCATTGCCTGCTGTAGACTAGGGCTGTGATGATAAGCATTGCCTGCTGTAGACTAGGGCTGTGATGATAAGCATTGCCTGCTGTAGACTAGGGCTGTGATGATAAGCATTGCCTGCTGTAGACTAGGGCTGTGATGATAAGCATTGCCTGCTGTAGACTAGGGCTGTGATGATAAGCATTGCCTGCTGTAGACTAGGGCTGTGATGATAAGCATTGCCTGCTGTAGACTAGGGCTGTGATGATAAGCATTGCCTGCTGTAGACTAGGGCTGTGATGATAAGCATTGCCTGCTGTAGACTAGGGCTGTGATGATAAGCATTGCCTGCTGTAGACTAGGGCTGTGATGATAAGCATTGCCTGCTGTAGACTAGGGCTGTGATGATAAGCATTGCCTGCTGTAGACTAGGGCTGTGATGATAAGCATTGCCTGCTGTAGACTAGGGCTGTGATGATAAGCATTGCCTGCTGTAGACTAGGGCTGTGATGATAAGCATTGCCTGCTGTAGACTAGGGCTGTGATGATAAGCATTGCCTGCTGTAGACTAGGGCTGTGATGATAAGCATTGCCTGCTGTAGACTAGGGCTGTGATGATAAGCATTGCCTGCTGTAGACTAGGGCTGTGATGATAAGCATTGCCTGCTGTAGACTAGGGCTGTGATGATAAGCATTGCCTGCTGTAGACTAGGGCTGTGATGATAAGCATTGCCTGCTGTAGACTAGGGCTGTGATGATAAGCATTGCCTGCTGTAGACTAGGGCTGTGATGATACCAGTATCGCAATATCTTTTCCATGGCAAAATGAAAACACGAAGCAGACCGAACTCTTTGGTCCTTTAAAACCTGCTGTATGTAACATATTGTGTGCTACAGCTTGGAAAATAAATAAATGTGACTCTGGATGACAACATAATGATGTTTGTTTCCAACATTAGGGCTGTTTTCCTAAAGAAGTTAAATCTGCTTGGTGTTTCGTTTCATTGCTACGATACTAAGGAGTATGGTGATACTGGTATCATCCCAGCCATACTATAGACTGGAGGCCTTTTGCACTCTATCAACACTGGCCAGTGGTTAGTGTCTGATAGGCTAGCACCTGGTTAGAGCAGTGTCTGATAGGCTAGCACCTGGTTAGAGCAGTGTCTGATAGGCTAGCACCTGGTTAGCGCAGTGTCTGATAGGCTAGCACCTGGTTAGAGCAGTGTCTGATAGGCTAGCACCTGGTTAGTACAGTGTCTGATAGGCTAGCACCTGGTTAGAGCAGTGTCTGATAGGCTAGCACCTGGTTAGCGCAGTGTCTGATAGGCTAGCACCTGGTTAGCGCAGTGTCTGATAGGCTAGCACCTGGTTAGAGCAGTGTCTGATAGGCTAGCACCTGGTTAGAGCAGTGTCTGATAGGCTAGCACCTGGTTAGCGCAGTGTCTGATAGGCTAGCACCTGGTTAGAGCAGTGTCTGATAGGCTAGCACCTGGTTAGCGCAGTGTCTGATAGGCTAGCACCTGGTTAGCGCAGTGTCTGATAGGCTAGCACCTGGTTAGAGCAGTGTCTGATAGGCTAGCACCTGGTTAGCGCAGTGTCTGATAGGCTAGCACCTGGTTAGAGCAGTGTCTGATAGGCTAGCACCTGGTTAGCGCAGTGTCTGATAGGCTAGCACCTGGTTGGCGCAGTGTCTGATAGGCTAGCACCTGGTTAGTGCTGTGCAGGGATCATCAACTAGATTCAGCCGTGGGCCGTTTTCTTCTTGAGCGGACGGTCGGGGGGCCGGAACATAATTACAAATAATTAGTAGACTGCAAATTGACCGAAAGAAGCCCAAACAGATATAATATTTGACTAAAACATAATCATTTACATTTACGTCATTTAGCAGACGCTCTTATCCAGAGCGACTTACAGGAGAAATTAGGGTTAAGTGCCTTGCTTAAGGGCACATCGACAGATTTTTCACCTAGTCGGCTCGGGGATTAGAACCAGCGACCTTTCGGTTACTGGCACAACGCTCTTAACCACTAAGCTACCTGCCGCCCTAATTTCAAACCTTTCTTACATTTGTATACGATCACGTGTCTGTTATGTGTGGGATTACCTGGGAACAGATTTCCAAAAGTAAAATAGAATTAAAATAACTTCTCCCTGTGTTTTTACAGTATTTTATCTCCAACCATGAACATTTTTCTGTTGTTTTTTTTTGCTCAGAAAACGTAACACTACAGACACTACACCAAATTGGGCCCGCGGGTCGCCAGTTGGGGAACCATGGTGTAGTGTCTGATAGGCTAGCAGTAGAGGGTTGGTTTAGTGCAGGGATGGGCAACTTTGATGGGGGTGAGGGCCACAGAATATCTGAACTCATCATGAGGGGCCGCAGTTGCAGTTTTACAGCTAATTTAATAGAGATAAGTAACTCGTTGGGACTTCCTATTGGTTAAGGAGTGGTAAACTAGGTGAGACTTCCTATTGGTTAAAGCGTAGTCAACTGGGTGGGACATCCTAATGGTTAAGGAGTAGTCAACTGGATGGGACTTCCTATTGGTTAAGGAGTAGTCAAGAGTAGTCAACTGGGTGGGATTTCCTATTGGTTAAGGGTTACATGCAGTAACTCCATCCAGGTCACCAGAAGGGATCAGCCAATGAATTATACCCGCGAGCAAACATTCCCTAACGCCAACCTTGGCTTTATACCTGTTCAAACAACACACTCCAGGTGGCAGTATGCACCCTTTCAGTTTGTTTACCAACTGATAGAAGAAGTAGTAGTAGAAGAAGAAAATGGACTACTTCAAAATGGAGATGGCCTCAGTGGCGCTACCCGTGCTCTCACAGACGTCATAAGGGGACAGATACAATGATGCCATGTCTATCTAAGTCTATGCTCACGCTCCAACTCTCCGACTTTCTGTCTCTCTCCTACGTTTGTGCGCGCACACACACACACACACACACTCTCCCTCTCTCTCGGCCTGTTTGAGTTGTGCTTAATAAGGTGTGTATTAGCCCTCTGGTAAAAGGATACAGATAATTACAGCCAATTGCTAATGATTTAAATCATGGTGTCTGGGATGATTCTGGGGGATTTTGAAGTGAGATCAATTAGAGAAAGTATCAGAAGTGTTATCTGGGTCTGGATCTAACACAGCCTGAGGCAGAGACTGCTATTTGTCTTAGCTCTCAGCCGGTGTCTCAGGGTAGCAGACAAATGTTCAGTAGGGACACTTTTCTTTCATTCATCCTGTCTCCTCTTCTCTCTCCTCCTCTCTTCTCTTTCCTCCTCTTCTCTCTCCTCCTCTCTTCTCTTTCCTCCTCTTCTCTCTCCTCCTCTCTTCTCTTTCCTCCTCTTCTCTCTCCTCCTCTCTTCTCTTTCCTCCTCTCTTCTCTTTCCTCCTCTCTTCTCTTTCCTCCTCTCTTCTCTTTCCTCCTCTCTTCTCTCTCCTCCTCTCTTCTCTTTCCTCCTCTCTTCTCTTTCCTCTCTTCTCTTTCCTCTCTTCTCTTTCCTCCTCTCTTCTCTTTCCTCCTCTCTTCTCTCTCCTCCTCTCTTCTCTTTCCTCCTCTCTTCTCTTTCCTCTCTTCTCTTTCCTCTCTTCTCTCTCCTCCTCTCTTCTCTCTTTCCCTCTTTCTTCTCCTCTCTTGTTTCTTTCTTCACCCTCTTGACTCCTTCAATAATTGTTTTCCTATTGTTCTCCAGTCTGTTCAGCCCTCCCAGTTCTAGACTGTCTATCTACAGTACAGCTGTGTTCCAGAGGTATGGTATCGCTGCGTGCTCTCTGTCTGTTGAGACAGATGGCTAGTTATCTCTATTGAATCCCCTAATAAGGATAGTTGGAGTAAATCATTTAATCTCTAGAGGAATGAGTTTTATATTTCTATCTGTGCTGGGCAACCTGGGGGAGCAGAGGAATGAGAGTTATATTTCTCCCTGTGCTGGGCTACATGGGGGAGCAGAGGAATGAGAGTTATATTTCTCCCTGTGCTGGGCTACATGGGGGAGCAGAGGAATGAGAGTTATATTTCTCCCTGTGCTGGGCTACACGGGGGAGCAGAGGAATGAGAGTTATATTTCTCCCTGTGCTGGGCTACATGGGGGAGCAGAGGAATGAGAGTTATATTTCTCCCTGTGCTGGGCTACACGGGGGAGCAGAGGAATGAGAGTTATATTTCTCCCTGTGCTGGGCTACACGGGGGAGCAGAGGAATGAGAGTTATATTTCTCCCTGTGCTGGGCTACATGGGGGAGCAGAGGAATGAGAGTTATATTTCTCCCTGTGCTGGGCTACTTGGGGGAGCAGAGGAATGAGAGTTATATTTCTCCCTGTGCTGGGCTACATGGGGGAGCAGAGGACCAATCACTCAAATGGCGAAACATAGACAGCCTTGTTAACGTAGTGCTGTGCAGAACTCTGCTCTCTCTGTGTATCCTCTCTCTCTCTCTCTTTCTCTCTGTCTACCCTCTCTCTCTCTTTCTCTCTGTGTACCCTCTCTCTCTCTCTTTCTCTCTGTGTACCCTCTCTCTCTCTCTTTCTCTCTGTGTACCCTCTCTCTCTCTTTCTCTCTGTGTACTCTCTCTTTATCTCTCTGTACCCTCTCGCTCGCTCTCTCTATCTCTCTCTCTCAATTAAATTTCAATTTAATTCAATTTCAATTTAAGGGCTTTATTGGCATGGGAAACGTGTGTTAACATTGCCAAAGCAAGGGAAGTAGATAGTAAACAAAAGTGAAATAAACAATAAATATTAACAGTAAACATTACACTCAGAAGTTTCAAAATAATAAAGACATTTCAAATGTCAAATTATGTATATATACAGTGTTGTAACAATGTGCAAATAGTTAAAGTACAAATGGGAAAATAAATAAACATAAATATGGGTTGTATTTACAATGGTGTTTGTTCTTCACTGGTTGCCCTTTTCTTGTGGCAACAGGTCACAAATCTTGCAGCTGTGATGGCACACTGTGGTTTTTCACCCAGTAGATAAGGGAGTTTATCAAAATTGGGTTTGTTTTTTCGAATTCTTTGTGGATCGCTGTAATCTCTCTCTCTCTCTCTCTCTCTCTCTCTCTCTCTCTCTCTCTCTCTCTCTCTCTCTCTCTCTCTCTCTCTCTCTCTCTCTGTCTCTGTGTACCCTCTCTTTCTCTCTGTGTACCCTCTCTCTCTCTCTCTCTTTCTCTCTGTGTACCCTCTCTCTCTCTCTTTCTCTCTGTGTACCCTCTCTCTTTCTCTCTGTGTACCCTCTCTCTCTCTCTCTTTCTCTCTGTGTACCCTCTCTCTCTCTCTTTATCTCTGTGTACCCTCTCTCTCTTTCTCTCTGTGTACCCTCTCTCTCTCTCTTTCTCTCTGTGTACCCTCTCTCTCTCTCTTTCTCTCTGTGTACCCTCTCTTTCTCGCTCTCTTTTTCTCTCTCGTTCTCTCCACTCATTCTCTCACTCACTTTCTCTCCTCTCGCTACTCTCTCGCATTAGGACTATCAAACACAGACACACACACTCTCTGTCTGGTTCTCTGACGATTCTCACAAATATTCGTTATGAATCAGACATATTCATATCCATGCTCACACATGCCTTTCTCAGGGAGAAACGATGCTCTATTGACTTAAGGTCACACACTTATCACTAGGGTGTGTGTATGTATGTGTTTAGGCACATTTGTGGTTCTCATGGCCTGTTAGCATACTGTAGGATTAGTTCAGTGTGTGTGTTTGACCTCCCAGCCTCTGCCCTCTCTCCATCTACCTCTCTCTCTTTCCCTCTCTCTCTACCTCTCTCTTTCTCTCTCTACCTCTCTCTTTCCCTCTCTACCTCTCTCTTTCCCTCTCTCTCTCTCTCTACCTCTCTCTTTCCCTCTCTCTTTCCCTCTCTCTCTACCTCTCTTTCCCTCTCTCTCTACCTCTCTCTTTCCCTCTCTCTCTACCTCTCTCTTTCCCTCTCTCTCTCTCTCTCTCTCTCTCTCTCTACCTCTCTCTCTACCTCTCTCTTTCCCCCTCTCTCTACCTCTCTTTCCCTCTCTCTCTACCTCTCTTTCCCTCTCTCTCTCTCTCTCTCTCTCTCTCTCTCTCTTTCCCTCTCTCTCTACCTCTCTCTCTACCTCTCTCTTTCCCTCTCTCTCTACCTCTCTTTCCCTCTCTCTCTACCTCTCTTTCCCTCTCTCTTTCCCTCTCTCTCTACCTCTCTTTCCCTCTCTCTCTACCTCTCTTTCCCTCTCTCTTTCCCTCTCTCTCTACCTCTCTCTCTACCTCTCTCTTTTCCTTTCTCTCTACCTCTCTCTTTCCCTCTCTCTCTCCCTCTCTCTCTACCTCTCTTTCCCTCTCTCTCTACCTCTCTTTCCCTCTCTCTTTCCCTCTCTCTACCTCTCTTTCCCTCTCTCTCTACCTCTCTTTCCCTCTCTCTCTACCTCTCTCTCTACCTCTCTCTCTACCTCTCTCTACCTCTCTCTCTACCTCTCTCTTTCCCTCTCTCTCTCCCTCTCTCTCTCCCTCTCTTTCCCTCTCTCTCTACCTCTCTTTCCCTCTCTCTTTCCCTCTCTCTCTACCTCTTTCCCTCTCTCTCTACCTCTCTTTCCCTCTCTCTTTCCCTCTCTTTCCCTCTCTCTTTCCCTCTCTCTCTACCTCTCTCTCTACCTCTCTCTTTCCCTCTCTCTCTACCTCTCTCTTTCCCTCTCTCTCTACCTCTCTCTTTCCCTCTCTCTCTCCCTCTCTCTCTACCTCTCTTTCCCTCTCTCTCTACCTCTCTTTCCCTCTCTCTTTCCCTCTCTCTACCTCTCTTTCCCTCTCTCTCTACCCCTCTTTCCCTCTCTCTTTCCCTCTCTCTCTACCTCTCTCTCTACCTCTCTCTACCTCTCTCTCTACCTCTCTCTACCTCTCTCTCTACCTCTCTCTTTCCCTCTCTCTCTACCTCTCTCTTTCCCTCTCTCTCTACCTCTCTCTTTCCCTCTCCCCCGGTCTACCTCTCTCTCTGTCTTGTTCCTTTCTCTCTTCTTGTCTTAGTCACTGGAACAGAATTATGAACTCTGCACAATGAATAGATTAAAGTTTAATCTACACGTTTGGCTGGCTGTGGCAGTAATATCACACCTCTGAGTGGAGCGGAGTGGGAACACACACACACACACACACACACACAGGTCTATCTGGGCTGGGTTAATAGAAGGGGTGTTGCTCCAAAGTGCAGTTATTAAGCATCCATGCGTGGAGCGACAGAAAGCAATACACCAGAGAAAATTACATTTGCATAACACAGCCTTTTAATCACAGTGTGTTCTTTGTTTGCGTGTGTGTGTTAGGGATGTAACGGTTCACCAAACCCACGGTTTGGTACAAATTGCGGTTTTGGAGTCACTGTTTAGTTTTGGTACAGTGTAAAATTTAATGCCAACAGTTACTGTAGTTATTTTTTGTTTTAGAAAATCCAAAGTTGGTATTCCTGATTCCATATATGATCATGACTCATATAATACCTGATGACAGCACCATCAGGAATAACAACACTTTGGATTCTCTTAAATCAAAACACACGATTACTCATCAACAAAAACACTTAAAGTGCAATATGTGTGTGAAATCAATATGTAAACATTACTTAGACATTGTTTAGGACTATGGTATAATGTTGTGAACATGGCTTAGACATTGTTTAGGACTATGCTATAATGTTGTGAACATGGCTTAGACATTGTTTAGGACTATGCTATAATGTTGTGAACATGGCTTAGACATTGTTTAGGACTATGCTATAATGTTGTGAACATGGCTTAGACATTGTTTAGGACTATGCTATAATGTTGTGAACATGGCTTAGACATTGTTTAGGACTATGCTATAATGTTGTGAACATGGCTTAGACATGGTTTAGGACTATGCTATAATGTTGTGAACATGGCTTAGACATTGTTTAGGACTATGCTATAATGTTGTGAACATGGCTTAGACATTGTTTAGGACTATGCTATAATGTTGTGAACATGGCTTAGACATTGTTTAGGACTATGCTATAATGTTGTGAACATGGCTTAGACATTGTTTAGGACTATGCTATAATGTTGTGAACATGGCTTAGACATTGTTTAGGACTATGCTATAATGTTGTGAACATGGCTTAGACATTGTTTAGGACTATGCTATAATGTTGTGAACATGGCTTAGACATTGTTTAGGACTATGCTATAATGTTGTGAACATGGCTTAGACATTGTTTAGGACTATGCTATGATGTTGTGAACATGGCTTAGACATTGTTTAGGACTATGCTATAATGTTGTGAACATGGCTTATACATTGTATAGGTCTCTGCTATAATGTTTTCTTACAAAGAGAAAAGTATGCGCACTTGTGTGACTAATAAAGGGGGCGTGTCTGTAGGAAGTACTTCTCATCTCCCACTTTGGGGGTAAGTAATGTGATGGTCTGTCACTGTTAAGTAGCTCTCTGTGGCCCTGGAGGTCCATCTGTCTGTAGTAAGCGCAGCACAGTGTGCATTGGCCAATTCATTGACAACTTCACCTTTAGCTTGCTTATATAGAGCGGGTAATACCTATTGGCTGAAATGGGTGCGAGAGGCCGAAGTTCGAAACGTGGCTCGAGTTATTTCACGAAGTGCTGAAACCCCTTATTTTTCTCAACCACAGAGAATGGGCGCATATCCACAACTATAAATACATCTATCATTTACATTTTACATTTTAGTCATTTAGCAGACGCTTTTATCCAGAGCGACTTACAGTTAGTGAGTGCATACATTTTTCATACTGGCCCCCCGTGGGAAACGAACCCACAACCCTGGCGTTGCAAGCGCCATGCTCTACCAACTGAGCTACAACTTTGTCATTTCTTTGGCTCGGTCAGAATCAGCTGCAAAGGGCTGCTTGAATGCAGAGGGGAGACAAAGCTGTTGATTCTTTTGCATTTCCTTCTTGCTCCGCTGGTAGGAATACTGGGGTGACGTCGGAGTAAATGTGTCTACCTGTTTGAGGTGTTGGCAGCTGCATAGGCTATTCTCATTGAGCAGTGGTGACATACTCTCTGTCCATTTCAGTTGTAATCCGCTGGGGAGCCAAAATGTTCCCAAACGGAAGATTTAAACGATGACGGAGCATCCTCCTGGTGTATCGACCACACTGCTCTCCATCATACAGAACTAGTTCCCGGCTGCGCCTCACAAAAGGACAGTTTGAAATGTGCCAATTAAGATTAGAATTTTGATTACAACGTGCTCTAGTTGTTTTAACGGAATAGCCTGAAATGTTTTTTCAGCTCCGATTTATTCAAGAGGCCTACAACGCAGCGTTGGCATAGCCTATAGGCCTAGTGTTTTTTAATGTATTAATTAGAGTTCACAGTGCAGACTGAACCAAGGTCCCCGTAGCGAACGGTTCAGTACTCATATGTGTACTGTTACACCCCTAGTGTAACATGTACAAATGACTTGCGGTAGATATGTTTGTCTTGTATCAGACAGAGGTTGGAGAGATAATGAGTGATGCTGTGCTCTTCAGCTAACCATCGGGGGTAGTTCCAGCTTTAAATAGCTACATCCATTGTCTGAGCTACCGGTATGAATGATGCTATTCAGAGAAACTGCAGTCGACAAAAATGTTCATTATCAAACCTTGTTTTTACAATCCTACATGGAGGCAGGGGGGCTTGGTGTCGTCAGTACCCAGGATAAAGGCAGCGATGCTAGGTATCGACACAGACATGGTCGCCTGTCTTAATCCAGAGCTCCATCCCTCCAGTAGGCTCTCTCTATAGAATGTGATTATCCTGGTGTAGGCTCCATATGGATTGAGATCAAAGGGGATACTGGGAACAGACCCTAGAACATTCCCTGCTTAGGCTAACCTCTCCTACACAACCCTGACTGGGAATCCTGATCTGGCTCCATTGGGAATGGATCTGGGAATTGTTTGTGATTATCAGCAGAGGGCTGTGAGTGATGAAAGGGTGGTACCAGGACAGACAGACAGACAGGTCATTCCATGTCATTTCAGCAAGCCATGACACCAACATCTCAGATTGTTCTGAAATCGTTTCTGTTAGAAACGGATAAGATTAGCTTTCCTGCAACATTATTTTGTTGAAATATAATGTAGGATGGGACATACGCCTAAAAGCTTCAATGACTAATTTCTCTGAACAGGGAAAAAAAGTATCATCAAATTCACTGGAAATACATTACATAGGATAGGATGAAGAAACAATACTCAGAGCCGCAGCTCTATACTATTGGTCAGACAGAGAGAACTGATACTGTATAGTGGTTGTTGGGGTGGGATTGGATTGGATTGGATTGGAGTGTTGGTCTGTGGGTGGCTTTTGACCATTCCAATGTTTCCTTATGTCTAACTCATTGTTAGAAAAAAGTTTATTAAAATCGGATGTTAGGTACTATATTTATTGAAGATTATACAGTGAGGGAAAAAGGTATTTGATCCCCTGCTGATTTTGTACGTTTGCCCACTGACAAAGAAATGATCAGTCTATAATTTTAATGGTAGGTTTATTTGAACAGTGAGAGACAGAATAACAACAAAAAAATCCAGAATAAAACGCATTTTAAAAATGTTATAAATTGATTTGCATTTTAATGAGGGAAATAAGTATTTGACCCCCTCTCAATCAGAAAGATTTCTGGCTCCCAGTGTCTTTTATACAGGCAACGAGCTGAGATTATGAGCACACTCTTAAAGGGAGTGCTCCTAATCTCAGTTTGTTACCTGTATAAAAGACACCTGTCCACAGAAGCAATCAATCAATCAGATTCCAAACTCTCCACCATGGCCAAGACTAAAGAGCTCTCCAAGGATGTCAGGGACAAGATTGTAGACCTACACAAGGCTGGAATGGGCTACAAGACCATCGCCAAGCAGCTTGGTGAGAAGGTGACAACAGTTGGTGCGATTATTCGCAAATGGAAGAAACACAAAATAACTGTCAATCTCCCTCGGCCTGGGGCTCCATGCAAGATCTCACCTCGTGGAGTTGCAATGATCATGAGAACAGTGAGGAATCAGCCCAGAACTACACGGGAGGATCTTGTCAATGATCTCAAGGCAGCTGGGACCATAGTCACCAAGAAAACAATTGGTAACACACTACGCCGTGAAGGACTGAAATCCTGCAGCGCCCGCAAGGTCCCCCCGCTCCAGAAAGCACATATACATGCCCGTCTGAAGTTTGCCAATGAACATCTGAATGATTCAGAGGAGAACTGGGTGAAATTGTTGTGGTCAGATGAGACCAAAATGGAGCTCTTTGGTATCAACTCAACTCGCAGTGTTTGGAGGAGGAGGAATGCTGCCTATGACCCCAAGAACACCATCCCCACCGTCAAACATGGAGGTGGAAACATTATGCATTGGGGGTGTTTTTCTGCTAAGGGGACAGGACAACTTCACTGCATCAAAGGGACGATGGACGGGGCCATGTGCCGTCAAATCTTGGGTGAGAACCTCCTTCCCTCAGCCAGGGCATTGAAAATGGGTTGTGGATGGGTATTCCAGCATGACAATGACCCAAAACACACGGTGAAGGCAACAAAGGAGTGGCTCAAGAAGAAGCACATTAAGGTCCTGGAGTGGCTTAGCCAGTCTCCAGACCTTAATCCCATAGAACATCTGTGGAGGGAGCTGAAGGTTCGAGTTGCCAAACGTCAGCCTCGAAACCTTAATGACTTGGAGAAGATCTGCAAAGAGAAGTGGGACAAAATCCCTCCTGAGATGTGTGCAAACCTGGTGGCCAACTACAAGAAACGTCTGACCTCTGTGATTGCCAACAAGGGTTTTGCCACCAAGTACTAAGTCATGTTTTGCAGAGGGGTCAAATACTTATTTCCTTCATTAAAATGCAAATCAATTCATAACATTTTTGACATGCGTTTTTCTGGATTTTGTTGTTGTTATTCTGTGTCTCGCTGTTCAAATAAACCTACCATTAAAATTATAGACTGATCATGTCTTTGTCAATGGGCAAACGTACAAAATCAGCAGGGGCTCAAATACTTTTTTCCCCTCACTGTATGAATCCTATAAATGAAAATGGACAATTTGGCGATTAAAATTATATTTCAACAAAATAATGTTGCAGGAATGCTAATCTTATCTGTTTCTAACAACAGAAAGGATTTCAGAACAATCTGAGATGGTGTGTGTGTCGATATCCTCTTTCTTGGGCTTTTTGAGACGGAACGACCCTATAAGGTGGTGTGAAACCGGACCGAACTGGTTTCTTTACAGGAAGCGTAATCACTTTAACCTTTGTGTGTGTGTGTTGATTGGAAGCAGCTGTCTCTCACACATTACAGGACATTAGAGGCTAACGGCATGGCAACGGGGCTAATAACCTCAGCCCAGAGAGTATATAGAATAGCTTTACACAGTAGTAAATCATAGATAACACTGACACAGAGAGCACATGGACACACACACACACACACTTGAACACACAATGTATGTTGAAGACACACACGCTGTACGGCGATGTGCGCAAGCGCACACATACACACACATTGTGAGCACACAGACACACACACAGAAACCGACAGGCCGAATCTCTTAAACCCACAACGCCAATCTCCCCAAACCCCAGGCAGTCAGATGATCATGTTGCAATATGAGAAACCACATCACATGGTTTCTATGACTTATATTATGACTAAAATATGTATGCTGTGTGTGTTCTTCTGGAGTTGTGTGGGGGGAGAAGAGGGAGAGAGAGAGAGTTGAAAGAGGAATCAAATGGTCAGCCTTGTGCTGATGAAGGAACACACACTGATGAGTAACAGTCGTCACGCAGCAAAGCACTGCACAACACTCTCGTGATGCTGACAATAACTAATGCAGCCCCATCATGTGACACACGCAATGCTGTGCAGGCATCTTAGGAGACATCTCCCCATAGCACTGATGACGTGAGGCAGGGAGGGGATGCAGGGATGGTGTGTGTGGAACAGGGAGTTCTTTCTTAGAGTGGATTTCATGGGACAGTTACCCAGCTCTAATCTGGAACTGGACTCCAACAATCATAAGTCCCAGTGAGAGCTGCCACTGTGGTGTCTAGCTCTACTATTTCATCATAACAAGGTCCCAGTGAGAGCTGCCACTGTGGTGTCTAGCTCTACTATTTCATCATAACAAAGTCCCAGTGAGAGCTGCCACTGTGGTGTCTAGCTCTACTATTTCATCATAACAAAGTCCCAGTGAGAGCTGCCACTGTGGTGTCTAGCTCTACTATTTCATCATAACAAGGTCCCAGTGAGAGCTGCCACTGTGGTGTCTAGCTCTACTATTTCATCATAACAAAGTCCCAGTGAGAGCTGCCACTGTGGTGTCTAGCTCTACTATTTCATCATAACAAGGTCCCAGTGAGAGCTGCCACTGTGGTGTCTAGCTCTACTATTTCATCATAACAAGGTCCCAGTGAGAGCTGCCACTGTGGTGTCTAGCTCTACTATTTCATCATAACAAGGTCCCAGTGAGAGCTGCCACTGTGGTGTCTAGCTCTACTATTTCATCATAACAAAGTCCCAGTGAGAGCTGCCACTGTGGTGTCTAGCTCTACTATTTCATCATAACAAAGTCCCAGTGAGAGCTGCCACTGTGGTGTCTAGCTCTACTATTTCATCATAACAAAGTCCCAGTGAGAGCTGCCACTGTGGTGTCTAGCTCTACTATTTCATCATAACAAAGTCCCAGTGAGAGCTGCCACTGTGGTGTCTAGCTCTACTATTTCATCATAACAAGGTCCCAGTGAGAGCTGCCACTGTGGTGTCTAGCTCTACTATTTCATCATAACAAAGTCCCAGTGAGAGCTGCCACTGTGGTGTCTAGCTCTACTATTTCATCATAACAAAGTCCCAGTGAGAGCTGCCACTGTGGTGTCTAGCTCTACTATTTCATCATAACAAGGTCCCAGTGAGAGCTGCCACTGTGGTGTCTAGCTCTACTATTTCATCATAACAAAGTCCCAGTGAGAGCTGCCACTGTGGTGTCTAGCTCTACTATTTCATCATAACAAGGTCCCAGTGAGAGCTGCCACTGTGGTGTCTAGCTCTACTATTTCATCATAACAAGGTCCCAGTGAGAGCTGCCACTGTGGTGTCTAGCTCTACTATTTCATCATAACAAGGTCCCAGTGAGAGCTGCCACTGTGGTGTCTAGCTCTACTATTTCATCATAACAAAGTCCCAGTGAGAGCTGCCACTGTGGTGTCTAGCTCTACTATTTCATCATAACAAAGTCCCAGTGAGAGCTGCCACTGTGGTGTCTAGCTCTACTATTTCATCATAACAAAGTCCCAGTGAGAGCTGCCACTGTGGTGTCTAGCTCTACTATTTCATCATAACAAAGTCCCAGTGAGAGCTGCCACTGTGGTGTCTAGCTCTACTATTTCATCATAACAAAGTCCCAGTGAGAGCTGCCACTGTGGTGTCTAGCTCTACTATTTCATCATAACAAAGTCCCAGTGAGAGCTGCCACTGTGGTGTCTAGCTCTACTATTTCATCATAACAAAGTCCCAGTGAGAGCTGCCACTGTGGTGTCTAGCTCTACTATTTCATCATAACAAAGTCCCAGTGAGAGCTGCCACTGTGGTGTCTAGCTCTACTATTTCATCATAACAATGTCCCAGTGAGAGCTGCCACTGTTGTGTCTAGCTCTACTATTTCATCATAACAAAGTCCCAGTGAGAGCTGCCACTGTGGTGTCTAGCTCTACTATTTCCCTCATAATGGTTTCTCAGAGAGCTTACTTTACTTGGGCGTTTGTGAGGAGACCGGAGGGCAGAGCCTGAGTCACAGTTTCTGTTAGAATGATTCTCACTCTGCCCCTCTGTTCTGTCCTCATTAAATATTTTGTTATGCACTGATTCATACTGTAGATCATCAACATCATCTGAGCTCTAGCACCATGTATGGAGCTTTTAGAAGGACTGTTTTCTTCCAGACTGAGTTAGAGCTAGTACGGTGTGTGTTTCTAACAGGCTAGACAGAGGTTAATGAAGTTATCAAAAAGAAAGGAGGACCAAGGCACTCTTCATATAATTAATTAAAATGCCTTTTATAATTATATGAAGAGTGCCTTGGTCCTCCTTTCTATTTGATGACTAATTCACCCCTTTGACCAAAGAGCACCTTCTGTCTACCAACATTTACTATTGTGTACCTTTAGTAGCGCTTCCCTTCCTCCTCTTTCTACTAGAGGTTAATGAAGACTGAGATCAGTGGGAGATTCTGAGCTGTCAAACACACACACACACACACACACACACACACACACACACACAGCGGTTAGCTGTCACTCAGTGTCAGATAGCTCTACGTAAAAGTTGCCCTTAGGCACCGGTCTAAGATCAGCTTACTTACATACCTTCCTTAACTTCCATTAGGAAGAAAAATACCAACTGACCTTAAATCAGTGTGTAAGTGTGACTTCATTCTACTCATGGGCTAAACAGTGTCCTGAAAAACCCCCAGAACTCACTGAGCTATTATCACTTTGTTCCCACAGAGGTATTTCTGGAACGGACTGAAGTAATATATGGGTTGCCTTGGGTAAGAACACACTGTCTTACTAATACTGAACAGAAGAGAACAGGACAGGACAGAACAGAAGACGGGAACAGAACAGAAGAGAGGGTAACAAAAAAAGAGAGGGGAACAGAACAGAAGACAGAACAGGACAGAAGACAGAACAGGACAGAAGACTAGGGGGCGACAGAAGACTAGGGGGCGACAGAAGACTAGGGGGCGACAGAAGACTAGGGGGCGACAGAAGACTAGGGGGCGACAGAAGACTAGGGGGCGACAGAAGACTAGGGCGACAGAAGACTAGGGCGACAGAAGACTAGGGCGACAGAAGACTAGGGCGACAGAAGACTAGGGCGACAGAAGACTAGGGCGACAGAAGACTAGGGCGACAGAAGACTAGGGCGACAGAAGACTGAACACGACAGAAGACAGAACACGACAGAAGACAGAACACGACAGAAGACAGAACAGGACAGAAGACAGGGCGACAGAAGACTAGGGCGACAGAAGACTAGGGCGACAGAAGACTAGGGCGACAGAAGACTAGGGCGACAGAAGACTAGGGCGACAGAAGACTAGGGCGACAGAAGACAGAACACGACAGAAGACAGAACACGACAGAAGACAGAACACGACAGAAGACTAGGGCGACAGAAGACTAGGGCGACAGAAGACTAGGGCGACAGAAGACAGAAGACAGGGCGACAGAAGACAGAAGACAGGGCGACAGAAGACTAGGGCGACAGAAGACTAGGGCGACAGAAGACTAGGGCGACAGAAGACTAGGGCGACAGAAGACAGAACACGACAGAAGACAGAACACGACAGAAGACAGAACAGGACAGAAGACAGAACAGGACAGAAGACAGGGCGACAGAAGACTAGGGCGACAGAAGACTAGGGCGACAGAAGACTAGGGCGACAGAAGACTAGGGCGACAGAAGACTAGGGCGACAGAAGACTAGGGCGACAGAAGACTAGGGCGACAGAAGACTAGGGCGACAGAAGACAGAACACGACAGAAGACAGAACACGACAGAAGACAGAACAGGACAGAAGACTAGGGCGACAGAAGACTAGGGCGACAGAAGACTAGGGTGACAGAAGACAGAAGACAGGGCGACAGAAGACTAGGGCGACAGAAGACAGAAGACAGGGCGACAGAAGACTAGGGCGACAGAAGACAGGGGAACAGAACAGTGTGTTTCTCTGTTGAGCTGTTCTAGTATAGTTCAGTTGGTACTGGCAGAACATCAGGTGTGTATAAACCTTCAGTACCTACTCCCCTGAGAGAGAGAGAACTTAAGCCAGGCAGTGTTGGTATATTGTAAATGTCTTCATGGCTGGTTTGCATCAGTGCCTGGGGAGGAGCCATCGTTAGGACCAATAAGGCCTGTATTGTCCCCTTCGGCCCCCTCACTCCAGCCGCCTTCCTGCTGAATGGTTAATCATCTGGAAGTTTGGAGCAAAGTATCAATTACTGACTTACTCTGGTCCCAGATCTGTCTTAGCCTGGTCCCAGTTACTCTCTATTTTCATCCCTTCTAACAGAAGAGATGAAGAGGTTTATGTAAATGTTAAAATGCTAATAGAGGAGCTACAGAGATCATGGTACTGTTGTGGTCTGAATTTACATTTACATTTTAGTCATTTAGCAGACGCTCTTATCCAGAGCGACTTACATGAGCAATTAGGGTTAAGTGCCTTGCTAAAGGGCAATCGACAGATTTTTCACCTAGTCGGCTCGGGGATTAGAACCAGCAACCTTTCGGTTACTGGCACAACGCTCTTAACCACTAAGCTACCTGCCGCTTCATTTAACATGTTGTCTACTGAGAATGTTGGTTTGGCCAGTTCACTGGGTCAGGACCCTATTGGCCATTTCACTGGGTCAGGACCTTATTGGCCATTTCACTGGGTCAGGACCTTATTGGCCATTTCACTGGGTCAGGACCCTATTGGCCAGTTCACTGGGTCAGGACCCTATTGGCCAGTTCACTGGGTCAGGACCCTATTGGCCAGTTCACTGGGTCAGGACCCTATTGGCCAGTTCACTGGGTCAGGACCTTATTGGCCAGTTCACTGGGTCAGGACCTTATTGGCCAGTTCACTGGGTCAGGACCCTATTGGCCAGTTCACTGGGTCAGGACCTTATTGTCCAGTTCACTGGGTCAGGACCCTATTGGCCAGTTCACTGGGTCAGGACCTTATTGGCCAGTTCACTGGGTCAGGACCTTATTGGCCAGTTCACTGGGTCAGGACCCTATTGGCCAGTTCACTGGGTCAGGACCCTATTGGCCAGTTCACTGGGTCAGGACCCTATTGGCCAGTTCACTGGGTCAGGACCCTATTGGCCAGTTCACTGGGTCAGGACCCTATTGGCCAGTTCACTGGGTCAGGACCTTATTGGCCAGTTCACTGGGTCAGGACCCTATTGGCCAGTTCACTGGGTCAGGACCCTATTGGCCAGTTCACTGGGTCAGGACCCTTTTGGCCTGTTCACTGGGTCAGGACCCTATTGGCCAGTTCACTGGGTCAGGACCCTATTGGCCAGTTCACTGGGTCAGGACCTTATTGGCCAGTTCACTGGGTCAGGACCCTATTGGCCAGTTCACTGGGTCAGGACCCTATTGGCCAGTTCACTGGGTCAGGACCCTATTGGCCAGTTCACTGGGTCAGGACCTTATTGGCCAGTTCACTGGGTCAGGACCTTATTGGCCAGTTCACTGGGTCAGGACCCTATTGGCCAGTTCACTGGGTCAGGACCCTATTGGCCAGTTCACTGGGTCAGGACCTTATTGGCCAGTTCATGGGTCAGGACCCTATTGGCCAGTTCACTGGGTCAGGACCTTATTGGCCAGTTCACTGGGTCAGGACCTTATTGGCCAGTTCACTGGGTCAGGACCTTATTGGCCAGTTCACTGGGTCAGGACCTTATTGGCCAGTTCGCTGGGTCAGGACCTTATTGGCCAGTTCGCTGGGTCAGGACCTTATTGGCCAGTTCGCTGGGTCAGGACCCTATTGGCCAGTTCACTGGGTCAGGACCTTATTGGCCAGTTCACTGGGTCAGGACCCTATTGGCCAGTTCACTGGGTCAGGACCCTATTGGCCAGTTCACTGGGTCAGGACCCTATTGGCCAGTTCACTGGGTCAGGACCTTATTGGCCAGTTCACTGGGTCAGGACCTTATTGGCCAGTTCACTGGGTCAGGACCCTATTGGCCAGTTCACTGGGTCAGGACCTTATTGGCCAGTTCACTGGGTCAGGACCCTATTGGCCAGTTCACTGGGTCAGAAGGACTGTGTCGGAAAGGGTTCCTTTTGGGTCACATCCAAACGTGTTTGGTTAGGTCTCACAACAACCCAGCCAAAAGGTTTGGAGAAAAGTTTGTGAATCACTGTGTGAGGGTTTTTACCAAGAAGAGTTTCTCTGCTCCCGTGCCGAGGGCGTACCCATAATGCAACAGGACACCTTTGTTACCTTGGCACACACCACCTCTCCTCCTCTCCTCTCAACCTCTCCTCGAATCCTTTTGAAGCCTATTTGACTTCCGCCATCAACTACCCAAAAACTGTAGGCAGGGATGAAAGGATGAGGGGAGGAGAGGAGAGGAGAGGAGAGGAGCTTGCCCGCGAAGTGAATGCTGCATACGCTTCTTTCTTTTGAACAAAAAAAAGTGTTATTTTATCGTCTGTGTCAAATTCAGTGATCCACATCTCAACATCTGAGGGGAGTTAGGGGAGCGAGTGAATTGATTTTCCCTCCTTTATATTTAGTGGGAAGGATGAGGATGAATAATAATGAAGAAGTGGAAGGTAGGAACGCTTTAGTAGAACTGAATAACTTTGTGCTAAAAAAAACATTTTTTAGAAGGAGATGTTATTGAACGTTGTAAATCTTAATGTCTTCATGTTTATTTCATGTCTTTTTTATCAGCTGTTGAAACGTCCCCTCAGGCCTGTCTGTGAATACAAAGAGACAGGGACTAATAGAATAGAATGATTAAGATTAGGAACTAATTATATTTTCTCCTTCTCTGTATTTTTCCTCCTCTCTCTCTCCTACCCTCCTCCCTCACTCCCTCATCTCTCTCTCTCTCCCCCTTTCTCCTCGATCTCCTTCAGTCTCTCTCTCTCTCTCATACCCTCCTCCTCCCTCTTCTTCTCCCTCCTCTCTCTCTCTCTTTCTCTCTCTACCAAGTTACAAAGAGACATAAAGAGTAACATAATAATAGTTTTCTCTCCCTCTCCTCCAGAGATGGTGTGGCAGTGGGTCCTGGCTGCCATCTTGGCGACGCAGTCTCTCTCCCTCCTCGGCTCCGCCCACAACGAGTTCACCTCCGACACCCTCATCAACAACGTAGTCCAGGACCCAATCACCGGTCGGCTGTACGTGGGCACGGTCAACGCCATCTACCAACTGAACCAATCCCTGAACACCGAGGCCCACACCAAAACAGGACCCAGATTGGACAACCGCCAGTGTACCCCGCCCGTGACGGGCTCCTGCGAGGAAGCGGTGGAGACCGACAACCATAACAAACTGCTCCTCATCCATCCATCCAAAGACACCTTGATAGTGTGTGGGAGTCTGTACAGAGGAATCTGTTCTCTGAGGAGCCTGTCTAATGTAGAGCAGCTGCTGTACTTCAACGATACTAAAGGAGAGAGGACGTACGTGGCCAGTGCTGAGGAGAGTGTGTCTGTAGTAGGGGTCATGTCTTACTACGTCAGCAAGGACAGTAAGAACTTCACCGTCTTCCTGGTAAGTGGACTAACCACACCGTGATATGTCACAGTAATAATAATATGTCATTTAGCAGACACTTTTATACAAAGCGACTTGTATAAATGTTCTACGTATGGGTGGTCCCAGGAATTGAACCCACTATCCTGGCGTTGCAATTGCCATGCTCTACCAACTGAGCTACAGAGGACCACAGGGTTGTTCTGGTTTTTAATCTGCTATTGTGACGTAGAGATCTATAGATGGTCTCTACCAACTGAGTTACAGAGGACCACAGGGTTCTTCTAATCAGCAATGGGGACATAGATGGTATCATATTTATCACTATTCACTGGGACTCAAATGGAACTCCACTCCACTGAATGTCCTGCAACCTTGTTGTGATGTTTTTGATGATATATGGGGATTTTAAATGGTAAAGGTACTAGATAAGTCAATTTCACATGTTCTATTCCCTCTGTCTTGTCCTAGGTGTGTAAAGGTTATGGCAGCCACGACTGCACCAAGCTGAAACATGTTGTATTTACTTCCTGGTCACCATGGTATCTGGTATTTGCCCCCTCTCTGTTCTCTTCAGGTGGCTAAGGGCTACGGCAGCCATGACAGCACCAAGCTGATCAGCACCCGTATCCTCCAGGACCATGGTGACTGGGTGTTGTTCGACAGTATCATCGAGGCCTCGGCCGTCCAGTCCAACCCCTTCACACTGCGTTACCTCCACGACTTCAAACACGTCTTCAAGGTAAGAAAGACGGAGAAAAGCCTTTTGCACACACAGCAGTGTGAGACGTCCCCTTGGGCTGGTCTGTGATTACAGCGTTACCAAGAGACTGAAAGGGGAATAGAATGATTAATCTCACTCTTTTCCGCTCCTTTTTTTTCACTTTCTCTCTCTCTCTTTTTATGTCTTTCTTCTTCCAGGATGAAGGCTTTGTCTACTTCCTGTTCTCCAGAACCCTGGGCGCCCAGGATTCAGGAACCAAGAACTTCACCTTTATCTCCAGGATGTGTGAGAACGACCACAACTACTACTCGTACACAGAGCTCCAGCTGAACTGCAGCGCGGGGAACAGGTACAACAAGGTCCAGGCAGCCTACGTGTCCCTTCCAGGAGAAGCCCTGGCCAAAAATATGAGCTCCTCTGGCCAGTACGAACCGGTTGGAGCCCTGGATAAGGTATGTATTTCAACTTAATCCGCTATCCAGTTCAATTCTATAGCCCAATTCAATTGTATAACCCCTAATAGAATTGTTCGAAGGGGACAAATAGTTGTTTGAATTAGATTGAATCCCACAAAAATGTGTTTGGACAGTTGAAGCAGGTATTTTCTTTAGGAAAATGACTTTTTGTAGTTTTCCATTTCACCATTATTTAACCAGGCAAGTCCGAACCATCAGAACAGTCTGTTAAGAACAGTGACTTCTGTATTGCTGTCAGGTTCTGTTTGTGGTGTTCAGCTCGGACGATGACAGCTCCAGCTCGGCAGTGTGTATGTACCCACTGAGGGCCATCAACAAGAGACTGGTGGAGATCATAGGAGCCTGCTACAGCAACAAGGGACACATTAACGGGACGCCTGCCGTCTACTCACCGTACTCCTCCAAGTCAGATGAGCTGTGTAAAACTGAAAAGGAGGTTTGTAGCCTTACCAGCACATCCAGTCAAGGGCAGTTGTACTGTATGTCCTCTGGTAAGAGGATGGAGAATGTATCTGGTGTTAGCTAGCAGGTCAGTTTTGAAGCAATTGATGGTTTTATAGTTTACCTTGAAGTTATGGTTGTTGCTCTTCTACAATTAACTTTACAAGAGGATGTAGATATGATCTAATAACTGTTACATTATCACATCTACCTACTAATGAAATAATGTATCTGACGTTGATTCCTCCCCTCTACAGAATGGCATGGTGATCTCCCAAAAGTGTGGTGCTGAGTTCCTGCCCTCCCCACTTGCCAGTAGGGCAGAGTTCGCCCTGGCAACCAAACCCATCTTCACCAAGAAGGGCCTGATGACCGCTGTGGCCGTTGCTGTGGAAACGGAGCACACCGTTGCCTTCCTGGGGACTGCTTTAGGAGAGGTACTAGCTAATAGTGATGGGCATTCCCAGTCTTTTCGGTGAGCCAGATCTTTTGGCTCCCAATGGATCTTTGTTCAGTAGTCCTTACAAATGGATGAAAAACCATGACAAATATAAAAAGGTCTCATGTAAAGGCTGAAGGGTTGCCTACCATTATGTCAGATTGTGACGCGAGTTCAATTAAATTGTTTACCTGGCCAAATTAAATCCCTTGAAATGTATGTAATTTTTGTGTGGACCACAATGAGGTTTTCTTCTGAGAATGTTTTTTTTAAACTGAACTCCAGATGATGGTTTAGGAGGTGCAATCTTCAGAGAATGTTTTTCTAACTGAACTCCAGATGATGGTTGAGGAGGTGCAATCTTCAGAGAATGTTTTTCTAACTGAACTCCAGATGATGGTTGAGGAGGTGCAATCTTCAGAGAATGTTTTTCTAACTGAACTCCAGATGATGGTTGAGGAGGTGCAATCTTCAGAGAATGTTTTTCTAACTGAACTCCAGATGATGGTTGAGGAGGTGCAATCTTCAGAGAATGTTTTTCTAACTGAACTCCAGATGATGGTTGAGGAGGTGCAATCTTCAGAGAATGTTTTTCTAACTGAACTCCAGATGATGGTTGAGGAGGTGCAATCTTCAGAGAATGTTTTTCTAACTGAACTCCAGATGATGGTTGAGGAGGTGCAATCTTCAGAGAATGTTTTTCTAACTGAACTCCAGATGATGGTTGAGGAGGTGCAATCTTCAGAGAATGTTTTTCTAACTGAACTCCAGATGATGGTTGAGGAGGTGCAATCTTCAGAGAATGTTTTTCTAACTGAACTCCAGATGATGGTTGAGGAGGTGCAATCTTCAGAGAATGTTTTTCTAACTGAACTCCAGATGATGGTTGAGGAGGTGCAATCTTCAGAGAATGTTTTTCTAACTGAACTCCAGATGATGGTTGAGGAGGTGCAATCTTCAGAGAATGTTTTTCTAACTGAACTCCAGATGATGGTTGAGGAGGTGCAATCTTCAGAGAATGTTTTTCTAACTGAACTCCAGATGATGGTTGAGGAGGTGCAATCTTCAGAGAATGTTTTTCTAACTGAACTCCAGATGATGGTTGAGGAGGTGCAATCTTCAGAGAATGTTTTTCTAACTGAACTCCAGATGATGGTTGAGGAGGTGCAATCTTCAGAGAATGTTTTTCTAACTGAACTCCAGATGATGGTTGAGGAGGTGCAATCTTCAGAGAATGTTTTTCTAACTGAACTCCAGATGATGGTTGAGGAGGTGCAATCTTCAGAGAATGTTTTTCTAACTGAACTCCAGATGATGGTTGAGGAGGTGCAATCTTCAGAGAATGTTTTTCTAACTGAACTCCAGATGATGGTTGAGGAGGTGCAATCTTCAGAGAATGTTTTTCTAACTGAACTCCAGATGATGGTTGAGGAGGTGCAATCTTCAGAGAATGTTTTTCTAACTGAACTCCAGATGATGGTTGAGGAGGTGCAATCTTCAGAGAATGTTTTTCTAACTGAACTCCAGATGATGGTTGAGGAGGTGCAATCTTCAGAGAATGTTTTTCTAACTGAACTCCAGATGATGGTTGAGGAGGTGCAATCTTCAGAGAATGTTTTTCTAACTGAACTCCAGATGATGGTGGTCTGGAGCTCAAACTGCAGCAGTAGCAGGGAGCCAAATGAACAGCTCAGGTCTCGACGTTCACCAAAAAGAGCCGTTGGTTGGCGGACGACCCGCCACTACTAGTTAACACCTTACTATTGCAATACGGTCATTCTTACACTAACACTCACACTTGTCTTTCTTACTAGCACTCTAACTGATTTAGCTAATAGATGCTTTTTTGAAGAAAGTTTTACTTGAGGAAAGCAATGACTGTGATGTGTGGTTGGTCTTACCTATAAGAGCGTCTGCTAAACAGAAAGGCGTCCTGCTGAAATGTTATTCAATAGGCTGCTCGGACTTATATAGGTTGTCCTTAGTAGTTGACTAATGTCTTCTGCGTCGACCTGGCCACCTTTTCTGTCTTCTTTCTGCTAATGAAACGTAGGTGCTGAAGCTGCACCTGTCGGCCAGTCCAGAGGTGTACGGCCGCGCCCCGGGGGAGAACACCGGTGACAAGGTCAACAAGAACCTGCTGTTTGACACCAGCCTCACACACCTCTACATCACTACAGAGAAGAAGGTGAGCCGTGAACATATCTAGAACTTTATTCGATAGCGTAGATTTTTATCGGTGTGAGGCACTCCATGCATTTTGGTTAGTGTGATATCAATGTTTGAATCACCCATGATTGTTTTTCTCATAGATCACCAAGGTGCCAGTGCAGGCGTGCCACCTGAAGTCAGACTGCCAGTCCTGCGTGTCACAGAAAGACCCCTACTGTGGGTGGTGTGTGCTGAAGGGCAAGTGAGTACAGTACCAGTTATGCTATAGCCAATGTTCCCTCTAAGCTGCCGCGCAGAAGAAATATCAGCCCGCGCAGAGAAGCACGAGATTGAACTTCATTCAATTTTCTAGAGTTTTCCCCTTAGTTAACCACTATCAGTTTTTCCCTTTACTGTGGGAATTGTGATTGAATCAACGCTTTCAATGCAACATACAGAAACAAAATGAACTATGCAAGAGATTTTGTTGTAGGCAGAACACATTGGAGTAGGATTCTATTGCGTTGACAGGCACTACTCAGCCCCTACTCTACACAGACCAGTGCGCCATAACCAATCAGAGCTGCATGTAGCCACTTGTGCACATTTTGTTCATATCCTTTCCTAGTTAGTGAGTTATTAGCCCAGTTATAGATCATTTGTAGTCAGCAATAGGGGAGTGATTGCTTCCTACAAGAGTACAAAACGTATACATTTCTAGACATCTTTGAAAAGCAAGTCAGGTAAAGATAGGTTTTTGTCTTAAAGGGGCAGTGTTGTATTTTGTGACAGGCTTGAATAAGTTAAGTTGACAATAGGCAGAGGGTAGCATAATTTGTCTGATTCTCTGTAATAATGGTATGGGAATAATAATGCATTATATTTTGTAAAGTGGTTTCTTGCATCAAACAACACAACAACGTTTTCAGTCACCTCCTTGTCTGAAGGAAAAGTGGATAAACAGGTTAATGTCAAGCCCTGCATGTTTTTTTTCAAAAGTCTCATGGAATGTAGGCCTACATTGAACACCCCACATTGGCTGCTACTGTAGGCTGAATGATAGAACAGCTATTTGCTCAGTGCCCAACAAATTTGAGGGAACATTGGTTATAGCTGCAATATTTCCTGCTGTTCATTGATCTTTCAATGAATAATAAAATATAACTTATAAATGTCTTATGAGCTTAGTACTGCCTTCTCCTATTATAGATGGTCCAGGACTATTTTCTCTCTTTAGCTCCTATCATTTATGAACCGGGCATGGATACAGGTAGCAGACTCCTGGTTAGCTGTAGTCTAGGGTTAGGGTTAGCTGTAGTCTAGGGTTAGGGTTAGCTGTAGTCTAGGGTTAGGGTTAGCTGTAGTCCAGGGTTAGGGTTAGCTGTAGTCCAGGGTTAGGGTTAGCTGTAGTCCAGTGTTAGGTGTAGTCCAGGGTAAGGGTTAGCTGTAGTCCAGGGTTAGGTGTAGTCCAGGGTAAGGGTTAGCTGTAGTCCAGGGTTAGGGTTAGCTGTAGTCCAGTGTTAGGTGTAGTCCAGGGTAAGGGTTAGCTGTAGTCCAGTGTTAGGTGTAGTCCAGGTTAAGGGTTAGCTGTAGTCCAGGGTAAGGGTTAGCTGTAGATCAGGGTTAGCTGTAGTCTAGGGTTAGCTGTAGTACAGGGTTAGGGTTAGCTGTAGTCCAGGGTTAGCTGTAGTCTAGGGTTAGGGTTAGCTGTAGTCTAGGGTTAGGGTTAGCTGTAGTCTAGGGTTAGCTGTAGTCCAGGGTTAGGGTTAGCTGTAGTCCAGGGTAAGGGTTAGCTGTAGTTCCGGGTTAGCTGTAGTCTAGGGTTAGCTGTAGTCCAGGGTTAGGGTTAGCTGTAGTCCAGGGTTAGGTGTAGTCCAGGGTAAGGGTTAGCTGTAGTCTAGTGTTAGGGTTAGGTGTAGTCCAGGGTAAGGGTTAGCTGTAGTCTAGTGTTAGGGTTAGGTGTAGTCCAGGGTAAGGGTTAGCTGTAGTCTAGGGTTAGGGTTAGCTGTAGTCTAGGGTTAGCTGTAGTCCAGGGTTAGGGTTAGCTGTAGTCCAGGGTTAGGGTTAGCTGTAGTCTAGGGTTAGCTGTAGTCTAGGGTTAGCTGTAGTCTAGTGTTAGGGTTAGCTGTAGTCTAGGGTTAGGGTTAGCTGTAGTCTAGGGTTAGGGTTAGCTGTAGTCTAGGGTTAGGGTTAGCTGTAGTCTAGGGTTAGGGTTAGCTGTAGTCTAGGGTTAGGGTTAGCTGTAGTCTAGTGTTAGGGTTAGCTGTAGTCTAGTGTTAGGGTTAGCTGTAGTCTAGTGTTAGGGTTAGCTGTAGTCTAGTGTTAGGGTTAGCTGTAGTCTCGTGTTAGGGTTAGCTGTAGTCTAGTGTTAGCTGTAGTTCAGGGTTAGGGTTAGCTGTAGTCTAGGGTTAGCTGTAGTCTAGGGTTAGGGTTAGCTGTAGTCCAGGGTTAGCTGTAGTCCAGGGTTAGCTGTAGTCCAGGGTTAGCTGTAGTCCAGGGTTAAGGTTAGCTGTAGTCCAGGGTTAGCTGTAGTCCAGGGTTAGGGTTAGCTGTAGTCTAGGGGTAGCTGTAGTCTAGGGTTAGCTGTAGTCTAGGGTTAGCTGTAGTCCAGGGTTAGCTGTAGTCCAGGGTTAGCTGTAGTCTAGGGTTAGGGTTAGCTGTAGTCCAGGGTGTGACTGGTCTGTTCTCCTCCAGGTGTACCAGGAAGGGAGACTGTCCCGGGGTTGATGACAACAGGTGGCTGTGGAGCCCCAACCAGCAGTGTGTTCAGATCCAGGCCTTTAGCCCACCCAACCTCAGCTGTATGAAGACCCAGCAGGTACTGAGTCTGAGTGGTTGAGTTTCCCTGTCATTGGCAGCTGTCCTCTCCAGTGTGAAAGTAGCCTCATCTGTTGTGCTGGGTTTGCTTCATTCTGAATTCATTCGTTCTGAGTTTAACTCTAGTCAATTCCACTAAGCTCTGCTCCCTTCCAGTGCATTTCACACACACACACACACACACACACACACACACACACACACACACACACACTCTAAAATTAGCTTTCTTGGGCAGTTCTGGATTAATGAACTGTGTACATTTAAACTGCACACCTGAATATCAGTCACTTCCCTTTGTTTCACCCCATTTCATCTGTTCTCTCCAGCAACTTGAGTTTTTGTCACATAACCACTCCTGTGAATCAAAAAAAATAATGGCATTGAGATGATTTCCTCAATGGACCTCTTTGTATTCAAGAGGGAGTTTATCTTGTTTCTCTGTCACTCTCTGTCTCTCTCTCTCCCTCCCTCCCTCTCTTCCACTCTCAAAAACCTCTCTGTTTATCTCCTGTCCAGGTTGAAATCGACATCCCCACCCTCCCCAGGATCAGCCGTTCTGACGTTATAGAGTGCAGGTTTGGTTTGTTCAGTAGTGGAGCTGTGGTGATTGATCAGAAGGTCACCTGTACTCTCCCTGACCCTGTGGACATCCCCCCTACACCTGACAAGCAGGGTGAGTCCTCCTGAATACTAGTCCTCCTGAATACTAGTCCTCCTGAATACTAGTCCTAACCCCAGTCCTTAGGTCCTTGGGTAGTAGATGGGTACTGTATACTGTTTTTAAGCCTGGATATCAGTCTGTTTCTTTTTTAACCAACTTGTCTTTATCTTGCCAAAACAAGGCAACAATGTAGTGTTTTTATTCAATACAGAATCAGTCAGGTGACCAGGCTAACATTTCCTCTCAGGGTAATGGACTGTTTTGTGGGAACTGTGATATTCTGTGATATTCTGTTCAGACTTTGTGACGGTGCCAGTGAGGATCCTGGTCAACGATAGCATCGAGGTGACGTCCAGTGAATACAAGTTCTACAACTGTGCAGCCACCGTCAGGAAGTCAGAGAACACACCGTAAGTGGCGCCAGTTGAACCCTTTATGGTCATCAACCTTTTCTGAGGCAAGATCACTTTTGGAGTCAAAAAGCAAGCTGAGATCTACCACTCAGATTTTTTTTTAAACATGGCCTGTCAATATTTTTCTTCTCAGACCATATTATGTTTCAAAACTGGAGCTTTGATAACAAAATAGATCAGTTGTATCATTTGCGAGGCACAGCTGAGCATAAATTGAAATTATACTATTTAAATTATATTATTTAATTTTACTGGAGTTGATGGTACCTACATATGATGGTCAGTCTCAGCGGAGGGAGAGCGCAGCAGAGGGTCCTCCTCTCATGGTCCCTGCTCTCTCCTTTTCTCCGGTAAGACTGACCAGAGAGAGGGGACACCATCTTCCACCTGATGGCGAAACCCGAGTCGCACCACATTATTTCTGCCTCATTCACAAATTCAGCTATCCGATTGACCCGCACAGTAGGCACACTTGATTTAGCTCTCCTGGTCCGCCAGGATGGCGGAGTTTGTCCCTTCAGACAAAAGAAATGGTTCAAAATGGGAACACTTTGCCTACCCGGCGCCCAGCACGTCTGAATCAAGTGCAAGACTAATAAAATAAGTGGAGTGCAAGGCTTTGTCGTTGGCTTTTCAGAAATGTTTGGTGATCGACCAGTAGGTGACCACTGCTTTATGGAAACAAACCGTTAATCTGACAGTTATTCTCAGTGCTCTGTTCAGTCATTTTACACTGAACACTTTTGTGGATCTCTGTGCTCATTGGCTATATAAACTCTGACTCCCTAACTCTTCCTCCTATTGGCTGATTGTCCCCAGGTGTATAGCGTGTGTGACCAGTGAGTGGCAGTGCCAGTGGAATGGCCAGGACCACACCTGCAGTGACAGCGATGACGCTGTAGAGGGAGCTCACGTCATCAAAGCCCAACAAGTAGGAGGAAGCGCTGTCTCAGTGAACTTGACATCTTGGCTCAATCTCCTTTAGTCTTTCCACAGTTCCTCGCGTCCTCTCTCCCCGCCTCCTTCTCAAGAAGAAGGTCCAATACTTTTTGATAAGAGAGGATGTGAGGAGTTGAGGGAAGATTAATTGATAAAGAGCCATTGTCTCTGAGCCATCTTGTATCTGTTACAGACTTTCTGCCTTATAGGTGGCAACTGGCAAGCTCTTCCTGTCTGTCTGCCTGTCTGATTAAACCAGCTATAACCACCTTCTGTTCTCCCTCCAGGCTGATAGCTGTCCTCAGTTTGAGAACCCAGATCCTCAGCTCATCCCTGTAGGCTACCGCATCCCCATCAGCTTCCAAGGGAAGAACCTGGACATTTACAAGGTGAGATAGACACAGCTCTTAGGCTTCGTCCCAAGTGACACCCTATTACCTATACAGTGCACTATGTAGGGAATAGGGTGCCATTTGTGATTCCGCCTACGAGCCTTCCGGTCTTTTTCTTACTCTTTAATTTAGTTACAAAGAACTGCACTAAATCTACCTTTAATCAGAAGAAGTGCTGAATATTCAATTTGGGGTATGGTAATTATTTATCTAGTGTATTAATAATGATTGGCCCCCTGGAGTGACTATTGGTGATTAGGTATGAAGAAAAGGTTCATTAGCGATCATAAGCAATGTTAGTCTTAGCCGGAGCTCATGAAACACACAGAGGAAGAGTTCACCTTTGATGAGGGGTCAAAGTTCAACTTCAAGGGTTATGAGGTCAGTAATATCCACCTCTCTAGTTGAGAAAACACAGGTTTTAGATCACAGCGCGCCACATGAGCAGTAGAAGTTCTGTCTTTTCCCTCAGTCCCAAAGCCGGTGTTGTGAAATGCAGGATATTCACCTCAAGCCTCCAGCCAGTATTCCAACTCTTTCTCTCTCTCTCTTCTCTCTCTCTCTCTCTCTTTCTCTCTCTCTCTCTCTCTCTCTCTCTCTCTCTCTCTCTCTCTCTCTCTCTCTCTCTCTCTCTCTTCTCTCTCTCTCTCTCTCTCTCTCTCTCTCTCTCTCTCTCTCTCTCTCTCTCTCTCTCTCTCTCTCTCTCTCTCTCTCTCTCTCTCTCTCTCTCTCTCTCTCTCTCTCTCTCTCTCTCTCTCTACTGATCTGTTTTCATACTGAGTTTGAGAGGCTGCCAATATGGAGTTAAAGTATATTGAGCTGCGAACCACAGCACTGCTACCCACTGTGGGGGGAAGTCATTGGGTTTAATAAAAAACACATCAGATGGGGAGTCTATTTTGGGAGAGAAAAAACCCAAAGTTCCCCAGAAAAATTCCCTAGCTTGTTGTGTGTGTGCATGCGTGCATGTCAGCGCTTCCGTTAGGAAAATGTGGTGTAGGACATTTGACAGGAAGCATTAGAATTTAAGCCTTTTGAGAAATTTACCGGACCCATATGCGTAACCTGATTAGGGTGCTTAGAATGACAGAAATCACATTTTGATTATGGTAATTCATCTTAACAGAATATGCAACTCAAGGATGCAACGATGTGCAGTTTGAAGATGTTAGAATAACTGTCCACATTTACTTTTCTTCAGCCAACAAGACGAGTAACGAACAGCAAAATCACTAGCCTATGTCAATCTAATATCCCCCATAGTAGAAAAGTTGTCCTTGTGGTTCTGTGCAAGAAAGAAATGGCCTATTCCAAACAGACTCTGGGACAGTTGAGGGACGATGGATCCCAAATTCATACAACCACTAGGCTACGTCATTATTATTTATTTATTTATTTTTAAGAAATGAGTCTGATGCAACAGATCAGAACGTTTAGCTTCCCGTTAGAAGCACAGCAATGCTCACATGGCAGTAGGCTACGTGCGGTTATTAGTTCAATAATGCAATTAGCAGTAAAACACTGTTCTTCTCCCGGACAATTGTCCGGCGCCAGTTTTATTTATCGCTTTTCCTTTATTTATTTTATTTTTTAAGCCAGCGATAACCAGCTAACAGAAACCCTGGTGTGTGTGTGTGAGTCTCTGTGAGTGCGAGAAAGAGAGGGTTTTGCCATGTCTCTGGCCCTCAGATGTCAGTTTTCTCTGTTGTGTATATCCTGTGTGTTAGTTTGCCTACGACAAGGAGCAGGAGGTCAATGTGTCCTTCCACATCAAAGACAGAGACACAGAGAAGAAGATTGACAGCACTCTGACTGGTGAGTCAGGTCCTCTAACACACACTGGAGTTGATTCAGCACTGCTGTTCAATGCTGTGTTCAAACAACTATGTCAGTGTCTGAATACAACCAGGATTATTCCGCTGGAACTGTTAATCCATTTGAACTCTTTCACCTTAATGGACCTGCTTTGGATAACCGGAGTATCAGACATATTTATTATTCATTCATTATTATTATTTATACATTTTTTGGACAAAGGTCAAGCTTATTTGTATAAGATGTGAACCCTGTACAGACTGGTGGGTTATTGGTATTAAGTTGATGTTTGTTCTCTTTCCCCTCCTCAACCTCCTCCCCCCTCTGCTTCTCTCACCTCCCCTCTCCCCCTCCTCAACCTCCTCCCCCCTCTGCTTCTCTCACCTCCCCTCTCCCCCTCCTCAACCCCCTCCCCCCTCTGCTTCTCTCACCTCCCCTCTCCCCCTCCTCCCCCCCTCTGCTTCTCTCACCTCCCCTCTCCCCCTCCTCAACCTCCTCCCCCCTCTGCTTCTCTCACCTCCCCTCCCCTCCTCAACCTCCTCCCCCAATCTGCTTCTCTCACCTCCCCCTCCTCCTCTCCTCAACCTCCTCCCCCCTCTGCTTCTCTCACCTCCCCTCTCCCCCTCCTCCCCTCCTCAACCTCCTCCCCCCTCTGCTTCTCTCACCTCCTCAACCTCCTCCCCCCTCTGCTTCTCTCACCTCCCCCTCCTCCTCTCCTCAACCTCTTCCCCCCCTCTGCTTCTCTCACCTCCCCCCTCTGCTTCTCTCACCTCCCCCTCCACTTCTCCTCAACCTCCCCCCCCCTCTGCTTCTCTCACCTCCCCCTCCTCCTCTCCTCAACCTCCTCCCCCCTCTGCTTCTCTCACCTCCCCCTCCTCCTCTCCTCAACCTCCTCCCCCCTCTGCTTCTCTCACCTCCTCTCTCCCATTCTACCTCCTCCTCCTCTCCTCTCTCCACCTCCTCCTCCTCCTCCTCCCCCTCCTCTCCATCTCTTAGTGGTGCTGTATAACTGTTCTCTGGGTCGTGAGGACTGCAGCCTGTGTAAGAACGCCGACCCCAAATACAACTGTGTGTGGTGTGCCAATATGAAGTCCTGTGTCTACAGGGAATTGTGCCAGTCCCAGGAACCAGCGCAGTGCCCCAACCCCAAGATCACTGACGTGAGAACAGTCTCTCTCTATGATCTGGTGCACTCTTCCTTCCTGTCTTCTTCTTTCCTCTAACTGTCACTGTCTTGTTTTACTCTTCTCTCACACTGCTGTCCTCCTCAACTTGCTCTCTCTTTCTCGCTCTCCCTCCCGCTCTCTTTCCTCTTTCCTCCCATCTCTCTCACTCTCCTCTCTCGCTTCCCCCTCTGCCTATCTCTTTCTCTTCTCTCCCCCTCTTTCGTCCCCTCTTTCTCTTTCTTGCCCTCGCTCCCTCCCCCCTCTCTCCCTCCCCTCTCTCTCTTTCTCTCCCCCAACTCCCTATTCCTCTCCTCTCCTCTCCTCTCCTCTCCTCTCCTCTCCTCTCCTCTCCTCTCCTCTCCTCTCCTCTCTCTCCCCTCTCCTCTCCACTCTCTCTTTCTCCCTACTATATACACACTGAACTACTACTGTAATGACTGTTAGCTACTATATACACACTGAACTACTACTGTAATGACTGTTAGCTACTATATACACACTGAACTACTACTGTAATGACTGTTAGCTACTATATACACACTGAACTACTACTGTAATGCTGTTAGCTACTATATACACACTGAACTACTACTGTAATGACTGTTAGCTACTATATACACACTGAACTACTACTGTAATGCTGTTAGCTACTATATACACACTGAACTACTACTGTAATGACTGTTAGCTATTATATACACACTGAACTACTACTGTAATGACTGTTAGCTACTATATACACACTGAACTACTACTGTAATGACTGTTCACTACTATATACACACTGAACTACTACTGTAATGACTGTTCACTACTATATACACACTGAACTACTACTGTAATGACTGTTAGCTACTATATACACACTGAACTACTACTGTAATGACTGTTCACTACTATATACACACTGAACTACTACTGTAATGACTGTTCACTACTATATACACACTGAACTACTACTGTAATGACTGTTAGCTACTATATACACACTGAACTACTACTGTAATGACTGTTAGCTACTATATACACACTGAACTACTACTGTAATGACTGTTAGCTACTATATACACACTGAACTACTACTGTAATGACTGTTAGCTACTATATACACACTGAACTACTACTGTAATGACTGTTAGCTACTATATACACACTGAACTACTACTGTAATGACTGTTCACTACTATATACACACTGAACTACTACTGTTATGACTGTTAGCTACTATATACACACTGATAGCAGTGACCATTTATATTCTAGTCTAATCTACCACACTCATCTAAATCATCCCTTCTCTCTCTCTCTCCTCCGTCTAATCCCCAGATCATCCCTCGTTTCGGGCCTCTGAACGGTGGGATAGCGGTGACCATTAAAGGGTCTAACCTGGGCATAAAGAAGGAGGACATTAAGAAGGTGACGGTGGCTGGAGTGGACTGTGTTCACCAGGGGGACAGATACTCTGTATCCACCAGGTATAGTACAGTGATTGTTGGGGGGCAGGGTCACATCCATGTAATCACGGCCGGCCTGCTCATTAGGCAGGATTAAGCGTCCACCTATGGCGGCAGATTGACAAGGGCAGCATTTTCTGAGCTAAACTGACCAAGACACACCAACAACAACACACAAAACCTCACATAATTCTTCCCAAAATCAGTGACAATTTCTCTCAACCAGTGGTATATGGGCTTTTTAGGTGAGCGCTGATGCCACCTTGTAATAAACAGTGTCCACTTTGTCAAAGGCAGGGTCACTAAATATTTTGCTTGTCCTTTCCCAGCACGCCTCTCCAGGGCGCTGTTGGAGAGACGCATCGCTGCAGCGCTCCACCAACGTTCAGTCAAAAAATGAATCTAACATAAATAATGTAGCTGATATAGGATATGGTAGAAAGAGTATGTGGCCTTTTCTGTAGCCTACAGGCTGGAGATAAAATGTATGACAACGTAATGAAACGGACACTTTTTACATCATGCAGGTTTCTCTGATCAAATAGTGATCAAATAGCCGAACCTACATGGAAACCAATCAAATACAAAATGAGCTGTCATGGTAACAAACAACATATCCTAAAAACAGGACAGGTCAAAGTCAAATGGACAATATGGAGTGGACAATCACAACTGTTGTCCAGGAGTTCCATCTCATTGTCATGATCAGTGGTTTCAAGTTTGTATCTGTCAATTTGATCATAGTGTAAAATAAAATACTTCTGCATTTCCCGCTGTGTAAACACCTTGCAAATAGGATCCTGATAACTCCTGATAAAGTTGGGTAGCTGATATTCAAGGCTTAAATAGCCAAATTGATTAGTCACAGTAATCAGAACTAAAAAAGACAATGTAACGGCCTGTTTTACACACGGTGGGCCTACCATGTGGATGGGCATTCATAACATTCCATTGTGGCAGACATGATGGGCTACACCCCAGTAAGCACGAGCCGACATCTTTTAGATGTCTTTTTTTGGTCCTGTTTGGATGTCGTTTTTTTGGTGTTTTACAAACGGTAGGCTTACCACATACAGTGGGGAGAACAAGTATTTGATACACTGCCGATTTTGCAGGTTTTCCTACTTACAAAGCATGTAGAGGTCTGTAATTTCAAAAATCCAGAAAATCACATTGTATGATTTTTAAGTAATTAATTTGCATTTTATTGCATGACATAAGTATTTGATCACCTACCAACCAGTAAGAATTCCGTCTCTCACAGACCTGTTAGTTTTTCTTTAAGAAGCCCTCCTGTTCTCCACTCATTACCTGTATTAACTGCACCTGTTTGAACTCGTTACCTGTATAAAAGACACCTGTCCACACACTCAATCAAACAGACTCCAACCTCTCCACAATGGCCAAGACCAGAGAGCTGTGTAAGGACATCAGGGATAAAATTGTAGACCAGCACAAGGCTGGGATGGGTTACAGGACAATAGGCAAGCAGCTTGGTGAGAAGGCAACAACTGTTGGCGCAATTATCAGAAAATGGAAGAAGTTTAAGATGATGGTCAATCACCCTCGGTCTGGGGCTCCATGCAAGATCTCACCTCGTGGGGCATCAATGATCATGAGGAAGGTGAGGGATCAGCCCAGAACTACATGGCAGGACCTGGTCAATAACTTGAAGAGAGCTGGGACCACAGTCCCAAAGAAAACCATTAGTAACACACTACGCCGTCATGGATTAAAATCCTGCAGCGCAGGCAAGGTCCCCCTGCTCAAGCCAGCGCATGTCCAGGCCCGTCTGAAGTTTGCCAATGACCAACAGGATGATCCAGAGGAGGAATGGGAGAAGGTCATGTGGTCTGATGAGACAAAAATATAGTTTTTTGGTCTAAACTCCACTTGCCGTGTTTGGAGAAAGAAGGATGAGTACAACCCCAAGAACACCATACCAACCATGAAGCATGGAGGTGGAAACATCATTCTTTGGGGATGCTTTTCTGCAAAGGGGACAGGACAACTGCACCGTATTGAGGGGAGGATGGATGGGGCCATGTATCGCGAGATCTTGGCCAACAACCTCCTTCCCTCAGTAAGAGCATTGAAGATGGGTCGTGGCTGGGTCTTCCAGCATGACAACGACCCGAAACACACAGCCAGGGCAACTAAGGAGTGGCTCCGTAAGAAGCATCTCAAGGTCCTGGAGTGGCCTAGCCAGTCTCCAGACCTGAACCCAATAGAAAATCTTTGGAGGGAGCTGAAAGTCCGTATTGCCCAGCGACAGCCCCGAAACCTGAAGGATCTGGAGAAGGTCTGTATGGAGGAGTGGGCCAAAATCCCTGCTGCAGTGTGTGCAAACCTGGTCAAGACCTACAGGAAACGTATGATCTCTGTAATTGCAAACAAAGGTTTCTGTACCAAATATTACATTCTGCTTTTCTGATGTATCAAATACTTAAGTCATGCAATAAAATGCAAATTAATTACTTAAAAATCATACAATGTGATCTTCTGGATTTTTGTTTTAGATTCCGTCTCTCACAGTTGAAGTGTACCTATGATAAAAATTACAGACCTCTACATGCTTTGTAAGTAGGAAAACCTGCAAAATCGGCAGTGTATCAAATACTTGTTCTCCCCACTGTAGATGGGCATTCATAAAATAAAATTTCAGGCAACACTGTAGGCATCTCAGTAAGCACGGACAGACGCCATATGGACGTATTTTTTTGGTGCAGTCCGGACCGGCCTTGATTTCCACATCCACGGACATTAATTTTTGGTCCTGTCTGGACCAAATCTAAAACAATCATAGACATCTATGTTTGGTTCAGATTTTGTCCAGTCTGGACCAGCCTTGATTTGGCCCAAACATAGATGTCTATAAATTACGTATTTTCACCTTTAATTCAGAACCGAAAATGAACCTGATTTCAATGTCCGGAAAATACATATTTTCAATGTCTTGGAAAATATGTATTTTAAACGTCCAGAAAGTACATATTTTCACCTTTCATTCAGAACCTAATTTAAACCTAACTTCAATGTCTGGAAAATACTTATTTTAGACGTCTTTTCAACATTATTTAGCTTACTGGGACTATTCTAGGTTTGTGAAGGCCCTGCCTGTAATGTACTTTTCTGTCCAGCGAATGAAGAAGAAAATAACAGATTTAATTAAACACAACATTTCAATGCACGGTATGTCTGCTTGTGTGTGTGGTGGAGAAACGGGACCTTTGTCTTACCCCAACTGCTCTCTGTCTTCTCCAGTATTGTGTGTGAGATCGGTCCGGCCCGGCATCCTGCTCCAGTGGACCTCCCAGGTCCCATCAACCAGGGGGAAGTGGAGGTAGAGGTGGAGGGGGGCAGGAGAGGACGTTCAGAGGTCCTCTTCACCTATAGGGTAGGTTTCATACAGTTACAGTGGTATTCTTAACCCTAAACCTAACATTAATCCTAACTGTTGCAAGAGTAGGCCCCACACTGTGCAGGAGTGATTTGACGTTTCATATTGTACATTGCTCTTAGTTTGGTTAGAGCTCTGCTCAGTACTCATTCGGCCACTATGTTAGTCTTACTCTGCTGCTTTTACATCTCCACATTCATGAATGTACTTAGTTCTTAGAAGATGCTCTTAGAATTCAGAATAGCATCTGTTGAAAGGATACATAGAATTTAATGGGGGAGAAGAGTATATGGACTTAATAAAAAAATCTATTCCGGGAGCCTATTTTACTTTAGGGTAAATATTTGCACTCATTTATTTTGGGGTTCATATTTTCTTGTTTGTTTGTTTCTGCCAAAATAACAATGTCCCCATGAGAATGTACTAAGCTTGAAAAGCTATTTTGATTTAATATAGATTTGATCAAAGCTTCAGATTTTCTAGGGTACATAACATTCTTTTGTCAATATTGTCCTTCGTGTCAGCCGGGACACCGCTGCCTCTCTCACGCTCTCTCTCTCGCTTTCTCTTTCTCTCACTCGCTCTCTTTCTCTCGCTCTCACTCTCACTTGCTCTTTCTCGCTCTCTCTCTGGCTGGCTGTCTGCTCCCAGTATTTTCTCATCAAACAGTACTGTTGTTCAGTAGCTGTGTTGTGATGATAAAGTACTAAGTGGTGTTCAGTAGCTGTGTTGTGATGATAAAGTACTAAGTGTTCAGTAGCTGTGTTGTGGTGATAAAGTACTAAGTGTTCAGTAGCTGTGTTGTGATGATAAAGTACTAAGTGGTGTTCAGTAGCTGTGTTGTGGTGATAAAGTACTAAGTGGTGTTCAGTAGCTGTGTTGTGATGAAAAGTACTAAGTGTTCAGTAGCAGTGTTGTGGTGATAAAGTACTAAGTGTTCAGTAGCGGTGTTGTGGTGATAAAGTACTAAGTGTTGTTCAGTAGCTGTGTTGGGATGATAAAGTACTAAGTGATGCTGTGTTATGGTGATAAAGTACTAAGTGTTCAGTAGCGGTGTTGTGATGATAAAGTACTAAGTGTTCAGTCGCTGTGTTTTGATGATAAAGTACTAAGTGTTCAGTAGCTGTGTTGTGGTGATACAGTACTAAGTGTTCAGTAGCAGTGTTGTGGTGATACAGTACTAAGTGTTCAGTAGCAGTGTTGTGGTGATACAGTACTAAGTGTTCAGTAGCAGTGTTGTGGTGATACAGTACTAAGTGTTCAGTAGCGGTGTTGTGATGATAAAGTACTAAGTGTTCAGTAGCAGTGTTGTGGTGATACAGTACTAAGTGTTCAGTAGCTGTGTTGTGATGATAAAGTACTAAGTGGTGTTCAGTAGCTGTGTTGTGATGATCAAGTACTAAGTGTTCAGTAGCTGTGTTGTGGTGATAAAGTACTAAGTGGTGTTCAGTAGCGGTGTTGTGATGATAAAGTACTAAGTGTTCAGTAGCTGTGTTGTGATGATAAAGTACTAAGTGTTCAGTAGCAGTGTTGTGATGATAAAGTACTAAGTGTTCAGTAGCAGTGTTGTGGTGATAAAGTACTAAGTGTTCAGTAGCGGTGTTGTGGTGATAAAGTACTAAGTGTTCAGTAGCGGTGTTGTGGTGATAAAGTACTAAGTGTTCAGTAGCGGTGTTGTGGTGATAAAGTACTAAGTGTTCAGTAGCTGTGTTGTGATGATAAAGTACTAAGTGTTCAGTAGCTGTGTTGTGATTATAAAGTACTAAGTGGTGTTCAGTAGCTGTGTTGTGATGATAAAGTACTAAGTGTTCAGTAGCTGTGTTGTGATGATAAAGTACTAAGTGTTCAGTAGCAGTGTTGTGATGATAAAGTACTAAGTGTTCAGTAGCAGTGTTGTGGTGATACAGTACTAAGTGTTCAGTAGCAGTGTTGTGGTGATACAGTACTAAGTGTTCAGTAGCAGTGTTGTGGTGATACAGTACTAAGTGTTCAGTAGCGGTGTTGTGATGATAAAGTACTAAGTGTTCAGTAGCAGTGTTGTGGTGATACAGTACTAAGTGTTCAGTAGCAGTGTTGTGGTGATACAGTACTAAGTGTTCAGTAGCAGTGTTGTGGTGATACAGTACTAAGTGTTCAGTAGCGGTGTTGTGATGATAAAGTACTAAGTGTTCAGTAGCAGTGTTGTGGTGATACAGTACTAAGTGTTCAGTAGCTGTGTTGTGATGATAAAGTACTAAGTGGTGTTCAGTAGCTGTGTTGTGATGATCAAGTACTAAGTGTTCAGTAGCTGTGTTGTGGTGATAAAGTACTAAGTGGTGTTCAGTAGCGGTGTTGTGATGATAAAGTACTAAGTGTTCAGTAGCTGTGTTGTGATGATAAAGTACTAAGTGTTCAGTAGCAGTGTTGTGATGATAAAGTACTAAGTGTTCAGTAGCAGTGTTGTGGTGATAAAGTACTAAGTGTTCAGTAGCGGTGTTGTGGTGATAAAGTACTAAGTGTTCAGTAGCGGTGTTGTGGTGATAAAGTACTAAGTGTTCAGTAGCGGTGTTGTGGTGATAAAGTACTAAGTGTTCAGTAGCTGTGTTGTGATGATAAAGTACTAAGTGTTCAGTAGCTGTGTTGTGATGATAAAGTACTAAGTGTTCAGTAGCGGTGTTGTGGTGATAAAGTACTAAGTGTTCAGTAGCTGTGTTGTGATTATAAAGTACTAAGTGGTGTTCAGTAGCTGTGTTGTGATGATAAAGTACTAAGTGTTCAGTAGCTGTGTTGTGGTGATAAAGTACTAAGTGTTCAGTATCTGGGCTGCTGCTGTTGTGATGATAAAGCAGTGAAGGGTAATGGGGCGTGACATGAGGTGTAACTGGTGGTCCCAATGGGCTCAGTGGGTTGTTAGAGCATGGTGTTTGTGACACCAGAGTTTGTCAAGGGACACATTCAGTATATTGTACAGTATATGTACAGTGGGGGAAAAAAAAGTATTTAGTCAGCCACCAATTGTGCATGTTCTCCCACTTAAAAAGATGAGAGAGGCCTGTAATTTTCATCATAGGTACACATCAACTATGACAGACAAATTTAGAAAAAAAAATCCAGAAAATCACATTGTAGGATTTTTTATGAATTTAGTTGCAAATTATGGTGGAAAATAAGTATTTGGTCACCTACAAACAAGCAAGATTTCTGGCTCTCACAGACCTGTAACTTCTTCTTTGAGGCTCCTCTGTCCTCCACTCGTTACCTGTATTAATGGCACCTGTTTGAACTTGTTATCAGTATAAAAGACACCTGTCCACAACCTCAAACAGTCACACTCCAAACTCCACTATGGCCAAGACCAAAGAGCTGTCAAAGGACACCAGAAACAAAATTGTAGACCTGCACCAGGCTGGGAAGACTGAATCTGCAATAGGTAAGCAGCTTGGTTTGAAGAAATCAACTGTGGGAGCAATTATTAGGAAATGGAAGACATACAAGACCACTGATAATCTCCCTCGATCTGGGGCTCCATGCAAGATCTCACCCCGTGGGGTCAAAATGATCACAAGAACGGTGAGCAAAAATCCCAGAACCACACGGGGGGACCTAGTGAATGACCTGCAGAGAGCTGGGACCAAAGTAACAAAGCCTACCATCAGTAACACACTACGCCGCCAGGGACTCAAATCCTGCAGTGTCAGATGAGTCCCCCTGCTTAAGCCAGTACATGTCCAGGCCCGTCTGAAGTTTGCTAGAGTGCATTTGGATGATCCAGAAGAGGATTGGGAGAATGTCATATGGTCAGATGAAACCAAAATAGAACTTTTTGGTAAAAACTCAACTCGTCGTGTTTGGAGGACAAAGAATGCTGAGTTGCATCCAAAGAACACCATACCTACTGTGAATCATGGGGGTGGAAACATCATGCTTTGGGGCTGTTTTTCTGCAAAGGGACCAGGACGACTGATCCGTGTAAAGGAAAGAATGAATGGGGCCATGTATCGTGAGATTTTGAGTGAAAACCTCCTTCCATCAGCAAGGGCATTGAAGATGAAACGTGGCTGGGTCTTTCAGCATGACAATGATCCCAAACACACCGCCCGGGCAACGAAGGAGTGGCTTCGTAAGAAGCATTTCAAGGTCCTGGAGTGGCCTAGCCAGTCTCCAGATCTCAACCCCATAGAAAATCTTTGGAGGGAGTTGAAAGTCCGTGTTGCCCAGCGACAGCCCCAAAACATCACTGCTCTAGAGGAGATCTGCATGGAGGAATGGGCGAAAATACCAGCAACAGTGTGTGAAAACCTTGTGAAGACTTACAGAAAACGTTTGACCTGTGTCATTGCCAACAAAGGGTATATAACAAAGTATTGAGAAACTTTTGTTATTGACCAAATACTTATTTTCCACCATAATTTGCAAATACATTCATAAAAAATCTTACAATGTGATTTTCTGGAGAAAAAAAATCTCATTTTGTCTGTCATAGTTGACGTGTACCTATGATGAAAATTACAGGCCTCTCTCATCTTTTTAAGTGGGAGAACTTGCACAATTGGTGGCTGACTAAATACTTTTTTTCCCCCACTGTATACATACAATGTGTTAACTGTAAAACACTTTGGATGAAAGCATCTGCTAAGTAACCAAACAGTATGTTATAAGGTCAGGACAGGAGTTTTTCCTTGTCAGGTCATGCAGTCAGGAAAAACCCCAGGACCTAAGTATGTTACCTTATCACTGATGTCCCATCTCTTACCCCTTCCAGGACCCCATCCCTGAGACCGTTTCCCCCCTGAAGGGCCCTAAGGCTGGGGGAACAGTCATCACTATCTCTGGGAAAAACCTGAATACGGCAAACAAGGATGATGTTATTGTCACCGTGGGGGGAACGCCCTGTAAAGTGTAAGGATGCTTACACTTCAGTCTTCCAACCCCTACAGTTTGCTGTCTGTACAGGTTGCCTAAGTCATGTCGTATTCAGTTGTTCTCTCAAGGCCAACCTCTGAAATATATTAGCCATACGGTATATTGAGTTTGACTTGTTGTTCCTTTGGAACGACCTTCTCTCCCCTCAACACTACGACCCCTGTTTGACCTTTCCCATAATGCTCTCTGTCCCTGTTTCTCCCTCAGGTTGTCGTTTGGCAGTGAGATCACCTGTGAGACAGGTGTATACAAGGGCCAGAAGGTTCCATCGGAGCCCCTGATAGTCTCAGTGAGGTATGGGAAGACCACCTCCAAGGACGTCCCTGTCCCCTTCCAGTACTCTGAGAACGCCAAACTCACTGACTACAACCCCAAGACCAGCTTCGTATGGTGAGGAAAGTCCAGCCACAATGTTCCAGAGAGGGTTGAAATCAAAGCACCTCTTTTTCTTTAAACGAAGCTTGGGTTGAATGCAAAACAGTTTGAAGCGCATAATGAAATTACTGTTTCTTATTGGACAAATTCAGGTAGTGTCTCCCTCTTTCAAAACATTTCAAAAGTTTTCTCCTGTTTTGTGCTTACTAACATGACCCTGATATATGGTGTCGTCTGGTGTTTCAGTGGAGGCAGGAGGATTACATTTTAGTCATTTAGCAGATGCTCTTATCCAGAGCCACATAGTTAGTGCAGCCATCTTAAGATAGCTAGGTGGGACAACCACATATCACAGTCATAGTAAGTACATTTTTCCTCAAAGTCTCTATCTGCAAAGTCAGCGCTAGTAATAGAGGAAAGAGTCAAGTGCGAGTGTTAGTTCACAAAATATGTTTTCAGAAGATTGGTAGGGATTCTGCTGTCTTAGCTTCAGGGGGAAGCTGGTTCCACCATTGGGGTGCCAGGACAGAAGAGCTTGGACTGGGCTGAGCGGCTGAGCTGCCCTCCCGTTGGGGTGGGAGGGCCATGAGACCAGAGGTGGCAGAATGGAGTACTCGGATTGGGGTGTAGGGTTTGAGCATAGCCTGAAGGTAGGGAGGGGCAGTTCCTATTGCTGTTCCGTAGGTAAGTGCCGTGGTCTTGTAGTGGATGTGAGCTTTGACTGGAAGTCAGTGGAGTGTGCGGAGGAGCGGGGTGACATGGGAAAAGTTAGGAAGTTTGAACATCAGGCGGGCTGCTGCGTTCTGCTAAGTTGCAGAGGGTTTGATGGCACAAGTGGGGAGCCCAGCCAACAGCGAGTTGCAGTAGGATTGTGTGTGTTGTGTTGTATTGAGAGCTGACGTGTGTGTTGTCTGGTGTTTCAGTGGAGGCAGGAGGATCGTGTGTGTGGGCAGTGGTTTTGACCTCATCCAGAGAGCCACCATGAAGGTGCTGCCCTCTGCTGACGACTTCTCTCAGGAGGCCCCTCCCATTGAGGTTAGTACACACTACTTCTATTATACAGTACACTACGTGTTATCCATTCTATAGTCCACTCCTATTATACAATACACGGTAACCATTCTATAGTCCACTCCTATTATACAATACACTACATGGTATCCATTCTATAGTCCACTCCTATTATACAATACACTACATGGTATCCATTCTAGAGTCCACTCCTATTATACAATACACTACATGGTAACCATTCTATAGTCCACTCCTATTATACAATACACTACATGGTATCCATTCTAGAGTCCACTCCTATTATACAATACACTACATGGTATCCATTCTAGAGTCCACTCCTATTATACAATACACTACATGGTATCCATTCTAGAGTCCACTCCTATTATACAATACACTACATGGTATCCATTCTAGAGTCCACTCCTATTATACAATACACTACATGGTATCCATTCTATAGTCCACTCCTATTATACAATACACTACATGGTATCCATTCTATAGTCCACTCTTATTATACAGTACACTATATGGTATCCATTTTATAGTCCACTCCTATTATACAATACACTACATGGTATCCATTCTAGAGTCCACTCCTATTATACAATACACTACATGGTATCCATTCTAGAGTCCACTCCTAATATACAATACACTACATGGTATCCATTCTATAGTCCACTCCTATTATACAATACACTACATGGTATCCATTCTAGAGTCCACTCTTATTATACAGTACACTATATGGTATCCATTTTATAGTCCACTCCTATTATACAATACACTACATGGTATCCATTCTAGAGTCCACTCCTATTATACAATACACTATATGTTATCCATTCTAGAGTCCATTCCCATTGAGGTTAGTATACCATTCAACAAGTTCTCTGTTTCCTGCCAGTAGTGTATTCTAATCCCTCTAGTGTACAGTACTCTTGCTGTGGTATTATCCATGGCAGGTAGCTAGCATGTCAACAGTGACTCAGTGACCTTAATGTTCTTTGTCTGTGACTACAGACTTCTCTGTGAGACTAAACACAAACAGTGTCCTGCCAGGAATGAAATTGACTTGGATTTCAAACTATCTTTGAATCTCTCTCTTTCTGTGTCTCTCTGTCTTTTCTCTCTCTCTCTTTTCTCTCTCTCTTTTCCACTCTCTCTACCACTCTCCCTCCCCCTCTCCCCCTCCCTCCTCTCTCTATGCCCCCCTCTCCATCCTACTCTCCCCCTCTCCAGTTCATCCAGTATGCCCTACATAAGAACGACACAGTGTTGCTGTTTGACAGTCCAGCGGTGAACAGGTCCTATGAGACCCAGTCCTTTAAGACCTTGCTCCAGCTAGACAACGAAGTAGAGGAACTGAAGACCTTTGACTACCACCCCGACCCGTTGTTCAATGAACTGACCAAGAACATCATCACTGAAACCTCCATCATCATCGTCACGGTAAATAACAGTAACACTACTCTTATGGGATTGTGTTGTCATGGTGACTGTTTAGTTGTTATTTGGTTATTTCTGGTAATACTCGCTTATCGTTTTCTGTGGACCATTGTGGCTTAAATGTTATTCTGCTTTGTGACGATGTCCCCCCGCAGAGAAAAGACAATTATAGTGCATTGATATTGATATAATTCATATCAATATTGATGTAATCATATCTGGTATTACAAATGATTGCATGTCCCTCCCTGCAGTCCAGAGGTTAACAGCCAGCCACCTCTCTCTCCCTCCCCAGGGTCGTGGTTTCAGCAAGGGCATGACAGCTGAAGAAGCCCAGGCGTTCGTAGGAGATGCCTCCTGCAAGGTGACCATCCTGCAGGATGACAAGCTGTTCCTGGAAGCTCCGTCCACCCAGCCCAGAGCCCGCTCCAAACGCCAGCGCAGAGACACCAGCTCCGACCCTTTGGACCTAACGGTGACAACACTGGCCTTCTGTCTAAAACCATGGCAACGAGAGATATGCTTCAGGCATTCGCACTGGACAATCTGAGGTCTCTCTGGCTCTCATGTATTTCAGATATAAATGTACTAAGACACTGGAATCCTGGAACCTATCTAAATCAGGGGTGTCCAGTCTTAATGGAATGTCCTGTGTTGTAGTCATTCACTTCAGTCAAAGCACACCTGATTCAACCATACAATAATCATAGTCTTCTGACTGGGACCACTCAGTTCTGACAGAGAAATATCAGCATCAACACCTTGATGTATATCTGGCTCTCCACAATTATACACGTCTTGTAGTTTATTCACTTTATTCTGTTTGGCTTAACTGACTCTCTCTCTCTCTCTCTCTCTCTCTCTCAGATAAAGTTTGGTAATGGTGAGTGGGTGGTGGGCTCAGTGAACTATGAGAGGAAGTATGAGATTCCTTTGGCTATCATCATCCCAGCTGTCATCGTCCCTATGCTACTGTTCATAGCTGTGTCCGTCTACTGCTACAGGTACACAACTACACTTCCCATCAAGCACCACTCATGTAGTTCTGATGGGTGAATTGTTTTTACTTAACCCAGTGAAATGGGTGTCTGGAGTTTACACTTTAGGACCAATGGAATAATCTCAAATGTGCAAACTACAGATTCACATAGTGGAACAGTTCTTTAATTTAATGGACTGTTCCTATGTGTTAATGTCTATAATCTAATGGATGGTTCCTATGTGTTAATGTCTGTAATCTAATGGACTGTTCCTGTGTTAATGTCTATAATCTAATGGACTGTTCGTATGTGTTAATGTCTATAATCTAATGGACTGTTCCTATGTGTTAATGTCTATAATCTAATGGATGGTTCCTATGTGTTAATGTCTATAATCTAATGGATGGTTCCTATGTGTTAATGTCTATAATCTAATGGACTGTTCCTGTGTTAATGTCTGTAATCTAATGGACTGTTCCTGTGTGTTAATGTCTGTAATTTAATGGCCTGTTCCTATGTGTTAATGTCTATAATCTAATGGATGGTTCCTATGTGTTAATGTCTGTAATCTAATGGACTGTTCCTGTGTTAATGTATGTAATCTAATGGACTGTTCCTATGTGTTAATGTATGTAATCTAATGGACTGTTCCTATGTGTTAATGTATGTAATCTAATGGACTGTTCCTATGTGTTAATGTCTGTAGTGTAATGTACTGTTCCTGTGTTAATGACATGCCTGAGTGGCGCAGTGGTCTAAGGCACTGCATCACAGTGCTAACTGTGCCACTAGAGATCCTGGTTCGAATCCAGGCTCTGTCGCCGCCGGCCGCGACCGGGAGACTCATGGGCAGCGCACAATTGGCCCAGCGTCGTCCAGGGTAGGGGAGGGAATGGCCGGCAGGGATGTAGCTCAGTTGATAGAGCATGGCGTTTGCAACGCCAGGGTTGTGGGTTCGATTCCCACGGGGGGGGCAGTATAAAAAAAATATATATATATGTATTCACTAACTGTAAGTCGCTCTGGATAAGAGCGTCTGCTAAATGACTAAAATGTAAATGTAAATGTAATGCCTGTAATCTAATGGACTGTTCCTGTGTTAATAGTCTAATGGACTGTTCCTATGTGTTAATAGTCTAATGGGCTGTTCCTGTGTGTTAATAGTCTAATGGGCTGTTCCTGTGTGTTAATAGTCTAATGGACTGTTCCTATGTGTTAATAGTCTAATGGACTGTTCCTATGTGTTAATAGTTGAATGGAGTTGTTCCTATGTGTTGTCTGTAGTCTAATGGACTGTTCCTATGTGTTGATGTCTAATGGACTGTTCCTATGTGTTAATAGTCTAATGGGCTGTTCCTGTGTGTTAATAGTTGAATGGAGTTGTTCCTATGTGTTGTCTGTAGTCTAATGGGCTGTTCCTATGTGTTGATGTCTAATGGACTGTTCCTATATGTTAATAGTCTAATGGACTGTTCCTATATGTTAATAGTCTAATGGGCTGTTCCTGTGTGTTGATGTCTAATGGACTGTTCCTATGTGTGTATGACAGGAGGAAGAGCCAGCAGGCAGAGAGAGAGTATGAGAAAGTAAAACACCAGTTGGAGAATCTGGAGGAGAGCGTGAGAGACCGCTGCAAGAAGGAATTCACAGGTATGTGCACACTATCACACACTATCACACACCACATACACTGCTATAACATCACACACACTATCACACACCACATACACTGCTAAAACATTACACACACACACTATCTTGTTGTGTTCTGGTTCTCCTAGGAGCTAGTCTTGTTGTGTTCTGGTTCTCCTAGGAGCTAGTCTTGTTGTGTTCTGGTTCACCTAGGAGCTAGTCTTGTTGTGTTGTGGTTCTCCTAGGAGCTAGTCTTGTTGTGTTCTGGTTCACCTAGGAGCTAGTCTTGTTGTGTTGTGGTTCACCTAGGAGCTAGTCTTGTTGTGTTCTGGTTCTCCTAGGAGCTAGTCTTGTTGTGTTCTGGTTCTCCTAGGAGCTAGTCTTGTTATGTTCTTGTTCTCCTAGGAGCTAGTCTTGTTGTGTTCTGGTTCTCCAAGGAGCTAGTCTTGTTGTGTTCTGGTTCTCCTAGGAGCTAGTCTTGTTGTGTTCTGGTTCTCCTAGGAGCTAGTCTTGTTGTGTTCTGTTCTCCTAGGAGCTAGTCTTGTTGTGCTCTGGTTCACCTAGGAGCTAGTCTTGTTGTGTTCTGGTTCACCTAGGAGCTAGTATTGTTGTGTTCTGGTTCTCCTAGGAGCTAGTCTTGTTGTGTTCTGGTTCTCCTAGGAGCTAGTCTTTTTGTGTTCTGGTTCTCCTAGGAGCTAGTCTTGTTGTGTTCTGGTTCACCTAGGAGCTAGTCTTGTTGTGTTCTGGTTCTCCTAGGAGCTAGTCTTGTTGTGTTCTGGTTCACCTAGGAGCTAGTCTTGTTGTGTTCTGGTTCACCTAGGAGCTAGTCTTGTTGTGTTCTGGTTCACCTAGGAGCTAGTCTTGTTGTGTTCTGGTTCTCCTAGGAGCTAGTCTTTTTGTGTTCTGGTTCTCCTAGGAGCTAGTCTTGTTGTGTTCTGGTTCACCTAGGAGCTAGTCTTGTTGTGTTCTGGTTCACCTAGGAGCTAGTCTTGTTGTGTTCTGGTTCACCTAGGAGCTAGTCTTGTTGTGTTCTGGTTCACCTAGGAGCTAGTATTGTTGTGTTCTGGTTCTCCTAGGAGCTAGTCTTGTTGTGTTCTGGTTCTCCTAGGAGCTAGTCTTGTTGTGTTCTGGTTCACCTAGGAGCTAGTATTGTTGTGTTCTGGTTCTCCTAGGAGCTAGTCTTGTTGTGTTCTGGTTCTCCTAGGAGCTAGTCTTTTTGTGTTCTGGTTCTCCTAGGAGCTAGTCTTGTTATGTTCTGTATCTTCCTCCAGACCTGATGATCGAGATGGAGGACCAGACCAATGACCTGAGTGAGGCCAGGATCCCCTTCCTGGACTATAAGACCTACACAGACCGGGTCTTCTTCCTACCCTCTAAAGACGGGGACAATGATGTCATGATCACTGGCAAGCTGGAAATCCCCGAGGGACGGAAGGTCATCGTAGCTCAGGCCCTCAACCAGTTCTCTAACCTGCTCAACTCCAAGACCTTCCTCATCAATGTAGGTTTTACTCAGCTTGCTGAGATGGCTGGATGGCTGACTGTTTCTCTCCCTGTCGGTCTGACTCTGTCTGTATGTCTGTCTATTAGGTTGACTGCCTGGCTGCCTGTCTACAGTACTTGTGCCAGATACAGTTTCAGAGTATTGACATAGAGTCGATACTCGTTCTATACCTACAGATGTTCTATTGATTTAAACAGGAGTTGCTAACCCCATCTCTCTGTTGGGTCTCTGTGTGTTCTTAGTTCATCAAGACCTTGGAGGGCCGTCCAGACTTTAACGCCAGGTCCAGGGTCTACTTTGCGTCGTTACTAACTGTGGCTCTGCACGGGAAACTAGAGTACTACACAGACATCATGAGAAGCCTACTGCTGGAACTGATGGAGGAATATGTGCACAGCAAGAACCCCAAACTCATGCTGCGCAGGTGAGACACACACAGCCTTCCAATCAGGCCTGTCTTAATGAAAACCAGCATTTCTTATTGGGCAAGTTTAGATGGTACCCCTCTGTGTTTTCTTATGTTTCGTGCCTAGTAAACACAACACAGGTGGATCACAAGATAACAGTAGATCACAAGAAAGCAGTTAATTAATTGAATTGTTTAATTGATGAATTTGTGTGTGCAGGTCAGAGACTGTGGTGGAGAGGATGCTGTGTAACTGGATGTCCATCTGTCTCTATCAGTTCCTCAGGGTAAGACTCACACGTTGTTTATTCAAACCTGCTCTTTCTTTTAAACCCTCTTTTTCTCTCCATCAATCTCTCACAATCTCTCTCTCTCCTTCTCTCACTGTCTGTCTTTCTCTTTCATTCTCTCTCTCTGTCTCTTTCTGTCTGTCTCTTTCTGTCTCTGTCTCTCTCTGTCTCTGTCTGTCTCTTTCTGTCTCTGTCTTTCTGTCTCTGTCTCTCTGTCTCTTTCTGTCTGTCTCTTCCTGTCTCTGTCTTTCTGTCTCTCTGTCTCTCTCTGTCTGTCTCTTTCTGTCTCTCTCTGTCTGTCTCTTTCTGTCTCTCTCTCTGTCTCTCATTCTGTCTCTCTCTGTCTCTTTCTGTCGCTCTCTGTCTCTCTCTCTCTTTCATTCTGTCTCTCTCTCTCTTTCTGTCTCTCTTTTTCAGTCTCTCTCTTTTTCAGTCTCTCTTATTTTATGTATTGATTCTGAAGTCTTCACATTCTGATTCACATTCTTTCCATCTCTCCACCACTCTTTCTGTCTCTCCAGTTTCCCTCTCCTTTGCTCCCCAATGTCTCACTTTTGTCTTCTAATGTTTCAGATGAAGTGTTTGGTTTGAGACGTTCCAATGAGACCACCCTGGGGAAAACTTATTTATTTGGTCTTATAGATTTGTGGATTAAAGCACTCTTTAAATAATCAATTGTGTGACAGTGAACACGTGGCTGTGTCTTCAGTAATTACACTGAAAGAGAAGAGAGAATGGTCTCATTAGTACTGATGAGCTCACTCCCCTCTGTGTGTGTGTGTGTGTAGGACTCTGCGGGCGAGCCCCTATACAAACTGTTCAAGGCCATCAAGCACCAGGTAGAGAAGGGTCCAGTGGACGCTAAGATGAAGAAGGCCAAGTACACTCTGAACGACACGGGGCTCCTAGGGGACGATGTGGAGTACTGCGTCCTGGTGAGTACACTCTATACTGCACCGCTCAAATAATTACAATTAATAGAAGAGATATTCCTATTCAAAGCAGCACTCTATGGTGGGTGAACCAGCAGCCATTTTGAGTGAACTGGATTTTCCAGCTATATCCACTCTACTACCGATTTTGTAATTCTACGACACAAGCCCTCAATACAAGAACACTAGCTGTCTTATCAAGTCTAACCATCTCCTCTGGCTCCTGTGATCTAGTCCTAATGCCCTCTACTCACACTGGTACCTGCTTCTCTATGGACTATCTCACTCTCTCAGTGTATTATTGTGATGCGTACGTGACCCAGGACACAGGGGGTGGTAGCGAATGGGCCCCTAGTCACTGTAGATGTCCAATAACATCACATGTAATGGAATAACGACTTTGAGCAGAGGGTCTCAGATCTCAGTGAGGAGAGAGAGAGAGCATTGAGAGAGAGAGAGCATAGAGAGATAATTGAGAGAGAGGGAGTGGTGAGAGCGAGGGAGTGGTGAGAGAGAGAGAGTGGTGAGAGAGAGGGAGTGGTGAGAGAGAGAGGGAGTGGTGAGAGCGAGGGAGTGGTGAGAGAGAGAGAGAGGGAGGGAAAGCTCAATAAGGGCAGAGAGACGGGCTAGAGGTTAATGTTTCCATCAGACTCAATCACTGATAAGGTTGGTTTAACAGACCCTGTAATACGATTGGCTCTCGTAATGGACCTTCTAATACGATTGGCTTTCGTAACGGACCCTGTAATATGATTGGCTCTTGTAACTGACTTTTGTGAAAACAGCGTGTTATCATCTGGAAGAGAAATCAGCTCAGTGATTTATGGGAAAACTGATAGAGAGAGACATCATGTTTCAAGTCTTCTCTCCCCATGCTGTTTTTCATTCATTTAGGCAATAAATTGTATTTTTGGTCAAATAATCAATACACACAAGGCAAATTAATCTACAGAATGCTGTTTTAGACAGCTGTACCCAGCATGTTGCTATCATTTACCAAAACAAATAGGTGTGGCCTAATCATGAGGTCAGAGATCAGTGTGACTCTGGACGATTGACATCTGTGTGTGTCCAATCAGACCCTGCAGGTGCTGGTGCACGGGGAGGGGCCAGACGTGACGCCGGTGAAGGTGCTGAACTGTGACACCATCTCTCAGGTGAAGGAGAAGATCATTGAACAGGTGTACCGCAACCTGCCCTACACACAGAGACCGAAGGTGGACAGTGTTGCTCTGGGTGAGAATGCACACATGCGCACACACACGGTTCTACCATTGTTATCCAATGCTAAGAGTTGGGGAACAACCGGAAGTTTCATGTTTTTGCATGTACGTTAGTCTACATACCTTTAAGTAATATTAGAATGCTAAGGTGCACTTCCCCCCCCGTCCACAGAGTGGCGCCCCGGCTCTACAGGGCAGATCCTGTCAGACATGGACTTGACGTCACAGAAGGAGGGCAGGTGGAAGAGACTCAACACACTGGCACATTACAACGTGAGTGGCTGTCCGAGGACTTCAGCCTTATAGTAGTGATCTCTCTGAATAGCTTCTCAACATATGTATAGTTCATGTGAATATCTATCAGGGCTGGCTGTCTTTATTCATTAATGTTGAATTGTTCTTGGACTTCAGATGTTCCATTGAAATGTTGGGTTTTGCAATCCACAGTTTAGTGAAACTCCAACTATATATGGTTATTTTGTTCTTTTGGTACGTTTGCCCACTGACAAAGACATGATCAGTCTATAATTTTAATTGTAGGTTTATTTGAACAGTGAGAGACAGAATAACAACAAAAAAATCCAGAAAAACGCATGTCAAAAATGTTATAAATTGATTTGCATTTTAATGAGGGAAATAAGTATTTGACCCCTCTGCAAAACATTACATTTACATTTAAGTCATTTAGCAGACGCTCTTATCCAGAGCGACTTACAAATTGGTGCATACACCCTATAGCCAGTGGGTTAACCACTTTACAACAAATTTTTTTTTTTGGGGGGGGGGGGGGGGGGGGGGGGGGGCTAGAAGGATTACTTCATCCTATCCCAGGTATTCCTTAAAGAGGTGGGGTTTCAAATGTCTCCGGAAGGTGGTGAGTGACTCCGCTGTCCTGGCGTCGTGAGGGAGCTTGTTCCACCATTGGGGTGCCAGAGCAGCGAACAGTTTTGACTGGGCTGAGCGGGAACTATGCTTCCGCAGAGGAAGGGGAGCCAGCAGGCCAGAGGTGGATGAACGCAATGCCCTCGTTTGGGTGTAGGGACTGATCAGAGCCTGAAGGTACGGAGGTGCCGTTCCCCTCACTGCTCCATAGGCAAGCACCATGGTCTTGTAACGGATGCGAGCTTCAACTGGAAGCCAGTGGAGTGTGCGGAGGAGGGGGGTGACGTGAGAGAACTTGGGAAGGTTGAACACCAGACGGGCTGCGGCATTCTGGATGAGTTGTAGGGGTTTAATGGCACAGGCAGGGAGCCCAGCCAACAGCGAGTTGCAGTAATCCAGACGGGAGATGACAAGTGCCTGGATTAGGACCTGTGCCGCTTCCTGTGTAAGGCAGGGTCGTACTCTCCGAATGTTGTAGAGCATGAACCTGCAGGATCGGGTCACCGCCTTGATGTTAGCGGAGAACGACAGGGTGTTGTCCAGGGTCACGCCAAGGCTCTTCGCACTCTGGGAGGAGGACACAACGGAGTTGTCAACCGTGATGGCGAGATCATGGAACGGGCAGGCATTCCCCGGGAGGAAGAGCAGCTCCGTCTTGCCAGGGTTCAGCTTGAGGTGGTGATCCGTCATCCATACTGATATGTCGGCCAGACATGCAGAGATGCGATTCGCCACCTGGTTATCAGAAGGGGGAAAGGAGAAGATTAGTTGTGTATCGTCAGCGTAGCAATGATAGGAGAGGCCATGTGAGGATATGACAGAGCCAAGTGACTTGGTGTATAGGGAGAAAAGGAGAGGGCCTAGAACTGAGCCCTGGGGGACACCAGTGGTGAGAGCACGTGGTGCGGAGACAGCTTCTCGCCACGCCACTTGGTAGGAGCGACCGGTCAGGTAGGACGCAATCCAGGAGTGAGCCGCGCCGGAGATGCCCAGCTCGGAGAGGGTGGAGAGGAGGATCTGATGGTTCACAGTATCAAAGGCAGCAGACAGGTCTAGAAGGACAAGAGCAGAGGAGAGAGAGTTAGCTTTAGCAGTGCGGAGAGCCTCCGTGACACAGAGAAGAGCAGTCTCAGTTGAATGACCAGTCCTGAAACCTGACTGGTTTGGATCAAGAAGGTCATTCTGAGAGAGATAGCAAGAGAGTTGGCTAAAGACGGCACGCTCAATAGTTTTGGAAAGAAAAGAAAGAAGGGATACTGGTCTGTAGTTGTTGACATCAGTGGGATCGAGTGTTGGTTTTTTGAGAAGGGGTGCAACTCTCGCTCTCTTGAAGACGGAAGGGACAAGGCCAGCGGTCAAGGATGAGTTGATCAGCGAGGTGAGGTAGGGGAGAAGGTCACCGGAGATGGTCTGGAGAAGAGAGGAGGGGATGGGGTCAAGCGGGCAGGTTGTTGGGCGGCCTGCAGTCACTAGTCGCAAGATTTTATCTGGAGAGAGAGGGGAGAAAGAAGTCAAAGCATAGGGTAGGGCAGTGTGAGCAGGACCAGCAGTGTCATTAGACTTAACAAACGAGGATCGGATGTCGTCAACCTTCTTTTCAAAGTGGTTGACGAAGTCATCCAGAGAGAGGGAGGAGGAGGGGGGGGGGGGGGGGGGGGGGGAGGATTCAGCAGTGAGGAGAATGTGGCAAAGAGCTTCCTAGGGTTAGAGGCAGATGCTTGGAATTTAGAGTGGTAGAAAGTGGCCTTAGCAGCAGAAACAGATGAAGAAAATGTAGAGAGGAGGGAGTGAAAAGATGCCAGGTCGGCAGGGAGTTTAGTTTTCTTCCATTTCCGCTCCGCTGCCCGGAGCTCTGTTCTGTGAGCTCGCAATGAGTCATCAAGCCACGGAGCTGGAGGGGAGGACCGAGCCGGCCGGGAGGATAGGGGACACAGGGAGTCAAAGGATGCAGAAAGGGAGGAGAGGACGGTTGAGGAGGCAGAATCAGGAGATTGGAGGGAGAAGGATTGAGCAGAGGGAAGAGATGATAGGATGGAAGAGGAGAGAGTAGTGGGAGAGAGAGAGCGAAGGTTGCGGCGGCGCGTTACCATCTGTGTAGGGGCAGAGTGAGTAGTGTTGGAGGAGAGCGAGAGAGAAAAGGATACAAAGTAGTGGTCGGAGACATGGAGGGGAGTTGCAGTGAGATTAGTAGAAGAGCAACATCTAGTAAAGATGAAGTCAAGCGTATTGCCTGCCTTGTGAGTAGGGGGGGACGGTGAGAGGGTGAGGTCAAAAGAGGAGAGGAGTGGAAAGAAGGAGGCAGAGAGAAATGAGTCAAATGTAGACGTAGGGAGGTTGAAATCCCCCAAAACTGTGAGGGGTGAGCCATCCTCAGGAAAGGAACTTATCAAGGCGTCAAGCTCATTGATGAACTCTCCAAGGGAACCTGGAGGGTGATAGATGACAAGGATATTAAGCTTAAATGGGCTAGTGACTGTGACAGCGTGGAATTCAAATGAGGAGATAGACAGATGGGTTAGGGGAACAATTGAGAATGTCCACTTGGGAGAGATGAGGATTCCTGTGCCACCACCCCTTTGACCAGATGCTCTCGGGGTATGCGAGAACACATGGTCAGACGAGGAGAGAGCAGCAGGAGTAGCAGTGTTTTCAGTGGTAATCCATGTTTCCGTCAGCGCCAGGAAGTCGAGGGACTGGAGGGTAGCATAGGCTGGGATGAAGTCAGCCTTGTTGGCGGCAGAACGGCAGTTCCAGAGGCTGCCTGAGACCTGGAACTCCAGGTGTGTGGTGCGTGCAGGGACCACCAGGTTAGAGAGGCAGCAGCCACGCGGTGTGAGGCGTTTGTGTAGCCTGTGCGGAGAGGAGAGAACAGGGATAGGCAGAGGCATAGTTGACAGGCTGCAGCAGATGGCTACAATAATGCAGAGGAGATCGGAATGAGATGAACTAAACATCTGGGAAAGGAGAGAGCAGGCCTCCCTCACCAAAAAAATATATAACTCTCCCAACTTCCACCTCAGAAACTATAATTGTTTCACTGAACCACCCGAATAAAACTCTCCCAACTTCCACTTTAGAAATTAGAATTGTTGTAAACTACAGCAGACTGTTATCAGTAGCTGTAATTAAGTACAGCAGCTACCAACCACCTAACGTTAATGCCTCGGATAATGAGGTTAGAAAAACACCTGAATGGTGGCAGCTAGCTGGCTCAATCACAGGTACTCTTAAGCATGAAATAACATTGGAAACAACTAACCACAGTTGCTAAAAGTTACCAGTAGCTACCCGCTAGCTAGCTAGCTAGCTTTGTTGGTCCAAGTAGTGGGTAAGCTAGCCTCGTGCTTCGCCGGGGTCCGCCGAATACAATACTTACCTACAATAATTACCTACAATAACCTACAATAACTACCTGAGTAAACTACCTATAATACCTAACTACAATACCTACCTACAATCTAAATACATGGTTTAAGCTTTACTCAACACCATATAAGAAGCCAAGCTTACCTTTCATAAGGCAGCAATGATTAAACGTGACTTAGTACTTGGTGGCAAAACCCTTGTTGGCAATCACAGAAGTCAGACGTTTCTTGTAGTTGGCCACCAGGTTTGCACACATCTCAGGAGGGATTTTGTTCCACTCCACTTTGCAGATCTTCTCCAAGTCATTAAGGTTTTGAGGCTGACGTTTGGCAACTCGAGCCTTCAGCTCCCTCCACAGATTTTCTATGGGATTAAGGTCTGGAGACTGGCTAGGCCACACCAGGACCTTAATGTGCTTCTTCTTGAGCCACTCCTTTGTTGCCTTGGCTGTGTGTTTTGGGTCATTGTCATGCTGGAATACTCATCCACGACCCATTTTCAATGCCTGACTGAGAGAAGGAGGTTCTCACCCAAGATTTGACGGTACATGGCCCCGTCCATCGTCCCTTTGATGCGGTGAAGTTCTCCTGTCCCCTTAGCAGAAAAACACCACCAAAGCATAATGTTTCCACCTCCATGTTTGACGGTGGGGATGGTGTTCTTGGGGTCATAGGCAGCATTCCTCCTCCTCCAAACACGGCGAGTTGAGTTGATGCCAAAGAGCTCGATTTTGGTCTCATCTTACCACAGCACTTTCACCCAGTTCTCCTCTGAATCATTCAGATGTTCATTGGCAAACTTCAGACGGCCCTGTATATGTGCTTTCTTGAGCAGGGGGACCTTGCGGGCGCTGCAGGATTTCAGTCCTTCACAGCGTAGTGTGTTACCAATTGTTTTCTTGGTGACAGCTGCCTTGAGATCATTGACAAGATCCTCCCGTGCAGTTCTGGGCTGATTCCTCACCGTTCTCATGATCATTGCAACTCCACGAGGTGAGATCTTGCAAGGAGCCCCAGGCCGAGGGAGATTGACAGTTCTTTTGTGTTTCTTCCATTTGCAAATAATCGCACCAACTGTTGTCACCTTCTCACCAAGCTGCTTGGCGATGGTCTTGTAGCCCATTCTAGCCTTGTGTAGGTCTACAATCTTGTCCCTAACATCCTTGGAGATCTCTTTGGTCTTGGCCATGGTGGAGAGTTTGGAATCTGATTGATTGATTGCTTCTGTGGACAGGTGTCTTTTATACAGGTAACAAGCTGAGATTAGGAGCACTCCCTTTAAGAGTGTGCTCCTAATCTCAGCTCGTTACCTGTATAAAAGACACCTGGGAGCCAGAAATCTTTCTGATTGAGAGGGGGTCAAATACTTATTTCCCTCATCAATTTATAACATTTTTGAAATGCATTCTTCTGCATTTTTTTGTTTTTATTCTGTCTCTCACTGTTCAAATAAACCTACCATTAAAATTATAGACTGATCATTTCTTTGTCAGTGGGCAAACATACAAAATCAGCAGGGGAACAAATACTTTTTTCCCTCACTGTATATATGGTACTGTACTGTGTTAACTATACATGGTACTGTACTGTGTTAACTATACATGGTACTGTACTGTTTACTATATATGGTATTGGACTGTGTTAACTATATATGGTACTGTACTGTTTACTATATATGGTATTGGACTGTGTTTACTATATATGGTACTGTACTGTTTACTATATATGGTACTGTACTGTGTTAACTATACATGGTACTGTACTGTTTACTATATATGGTATTGGACTGTGTTTACTATATATGGTACTGTACTGTTTACTATATATGGTATTGGACTGTGTTAACTATATATGGTACTGGACTGTGTTAACTATACATGGTACTGTACTGTTTACTATATATGGTATTGGACTGTGTTAACTATATATGGTATAGTACTGTGTTAACTATATATGGTATAGTACTGTTTACTATATATGGTACTGTACTGTGTTTACTATATATGGTACTGTACTGTTTACTATATATGGTATTGGACTGTGTTAACTATATATGGTACTGTACTGTGTTAACTATACATGGTACTGTACTGTTTACTATATATGGTACTGTACTGTTAACTATACATGGTACTGTACTGTTTACTATATATGGTATTGGACTGTGTTAACTATATATGGTATAGTACTGTTTACTATATATGGTACTGTACTGTGTTTACTATATATGGTACTGTACTGTTTACTATATATGGTATTGGACTGTGTTAACTATATATGGTATAGTACTGTTTACTATATATGGTACTGTACTGTGTTTACTATACAGTGGGGAGAACAAGTATTTGATACACTGCCGATTTTGCAGGTTTTCCTACTTACAAAGCATGTAGAGGTCTGTAATTTTTATCATAGGTACACTTCAACTGTGAAATCCAGAAAATCACATTGTATGATTTTTAAGTAATTAATTTGCATTTTATTGCATGACATAAGTATTTGATACATCAGAAAAGCAGAACTTAATATTTGGTACAGAAACCTTTGTTTGCAATTACAGAGATCATACGTTTCCTGTAGGTCTTGACCAGGTTTGCACACACTGCAGCAGGGATTTTGGCCCACTCCTCCATACAGACCTTCTCCAGATCCTTCAGGTTTCGGGGCTGTCGCTGGGCAATACGGACTTTCAGCTCCCTCCAAATATTTTATATTGGGTTCAGGTCTGGAGACTGGCTAGGCCACTCCAGGACCTTGAGATGCTTCTTACGGAGCCACTCCTTAGTTGCCCTGGCTGTGTGTTTCGGGTCGTTGTCATGCTGGAAGACCCAGCCACGACCCATGTTCAATGCTCTTACTGAGGGAAGGAGGTTGTTGGACAAGATCTCGCGATACATGGCCCCATCCATCCGCCCCTCAATACGGTGCAGTCATCCTGTCCCCTTAGCAGAAAAGCATCCCCAAAGAATGATGTTTCCACCTCCATGCTTCACGGTTGGGATGGTGTTCTTGGGGTTGTACTCATCCTTCTTCGTCCTCCAAACACGGCGAGTGGAGTTTAGACCAAAAAGCTCTATTTTTGTCTCATCAGACCACATGACCTTCTCCCATTCCTCCTCTGGATCATCCAGATGGTCATTGGCAAACTTTAGACGGGCCTGGACATGCGCTGGCTTGAGCAGGGGGACCTTGCCTGCGCTGCAGGATTTTAATCCATGACGGCGTAGTGTGTTACTAATGGTTTTCATTGAGACTGTGGTCCCAGCTCTCTTCAGGTCATTGACCAGGTCCTGTCGTGTAGTTCTGGGCTGATCCCTCACCTTCCTCATGATCATTGATGCCCCACGAGGTGAGATCTTGCATGGAGCCCCAGACCGAGGGTGATTGACCGTCATCTTGAACTTCTTCCATTTTCTAATAATTGCGCCAACAGTTGTTGCCTTCTCACCAAGCTGCTTGCCTATTGTCCTGTAGCACATCCCAGCCTTGTTCAGGTCTACAATTTAATCCCTGATGTCCTTACACAGCTCTCTGGTCTTGGCCATTGTGGAGAGGTTGGAGTCTATTTGATTGAGTGTGTGGACAGGTGTTTTTTTATACAGGTAACGAGTTCAAACAGGTGCAGTTAATACAGGTAATGAGTGGAGAACAGGAGGGCTTCTTAAAGAAAAACTAACAGGTCTGTGAGAGCTGGAATTCTTACTGGTTGGTAGGTGATCAAATACTTATGTCATGCAATAAAATGCAAATTAATTACTTAAAAATCATACAATGTGATTTTCTGGATTTTTGTTTTAGATTCCGTCTCTCACAGTTGAAGTGTACCTATGATCAAAATTACAGACCTCTACATGCTTTGTATGTAGGAAAACCTGCAAAATCGGCAGTGTATCAAATACTTGTTCTCCCCACTGTATGGTACTGTACTGTGTTAACTAGATAAGGTACTGGACTGTGTTAACTATATATGGTACTGGACTGTGTGTTTCAGGTGAGAGACAATGCCACGCTGGTGCTGTCCAGAGTGCTTCACACCCATCGCCAGTTCCACCAGAACCAGGACAGCCATGAAGAAAGTGAGTTATCCCGAAGCACAGATCTAGGATCGGCCTACCTGTCCCCCAATCCTAACCTTAATTTATCAGGGTGGTGAATGCACTACTGACCTGAGATCAGCATCTAGGAAAAACGTCTCAACTTTTGGTCATGTTCATTATGGCCAAACATTTTGCAAGGGGAAACGAAAAAGAATTTAGGGAGTCCCACCCTGTTTGAGTCTGTTATCTTCTATCTGATGCCTACTGAACATGTCCCTGGTGTCTCACCCTGTGTTGTGTGGTCTGGCGTCCCCTGTAGAAAACGCCCTGTTGGAAGATGACAAGGTGTTCCACCTGGTGCGGCCAGCAGACGAGCTGGATGAGGTCAAATCTAAGAGAGGAAGTTTGAAGGCTAAGGCTACGACTAAAGCCATCGCTGAGATCTACCTGACACGACTGCTCTCTGTCAAGGTTAGTCAGTCTGATAACTACACTACATACAGCTGTTATAGCACTCCGTATAGAAGTTATAGCGCTATGTCTAGCAATTATAGCACTAGTAGGAACAGTTACAGCACTACGTATAGCAGTTATAGCACTACTAAGAACAGTTACAGCACTACATATAGCAGTTATAGCACTACTAAGAACAGTTACAGCACTACATATAGAAATTATAGCACTACTAAGAACAGTTACAGCACTACATATAGCAGTTATAGCACTACTAAGAACAGTTACAGCACTACATATAGAAATTATAGCACTACTAAGAACAGTTACAGCACTACATATAGAAATTATAGCACTACTAAGAACAGTTATGGTACTAGTAGGAACAGTTATAGCACCACATATAGCAGTTATAGCACTACTAAGAACAGTTACAGCACTACATATAGCAGTTATAGCACTACGTATAGCAGTTATAGCACTACTAAGAACAGTTACAGCACTACATATAGCAGTTATAGCACTACGTATAGCAGTTATAGCGCTACTAAGAACAGTTATAGCACTACATATAGCAGTTATAGCACTACTAAGAACAGTTATAGCACTACATATAGCAGTTATAGCGCTACGTATAGCAGTTATAGCACTACGTATAGCAGTTATAGCACTACATATAGCAGTTATAGCACTACCGATAGCAGTTATAGCACTACTAAGAACAGTTATAGCACTACATATAGCAGTTATAGCGCTACGTATAGCAGTTATAGCACTACGTATTGCAGTTATAGCACTACATATAGCAGTTATAGCACTACTAAGAACAGTTATAGCACTACATATAGCAGTTATAGCGCTACGTATAGCAGTTATAGCACTACGTATAGCAGTTATAGCACTACATATAGCAGTTATAGCACTACCGATAGCAGTTATAGCACTACGTATTGCAGTTATAGCACTACGTATAGCAGTTATAGCACTACGTATTGCAGTTATAGCATTATGTTTAGCAGTTATAGTACTAGTTATAATAGGCTTATAACACCTTTAGCACAAGTGCAGAATTACTCATTCATTACTCATTTGACCCGGAAAATATAAAATGTAGAATATGTAGCGCTGATTGTGTGGGTGGAGAGGAGATGGACTCATTGTGTGGGTGGACAGGAGATGCACTCATTGTGTGGGTGGACAGGAGATGCACTCATTGTGTGGGTGGACAGGAGATGCACTCATTGTGTGGGTGGACAGGAGATGCACTCATTGTGTGGGTGGACAGGAGATGCACTCATTGTGTGGGTGGACAGGAGATGCACTCATTGTGTGGGTGGACAGGAGATACACTGGAAGTTGTGTGGGTGTAAGTGTGTGTTGTGGTACTTAATGTGAGCTGATGTTTTATGCCTCTGTCAGATACTATCTACTGACTACCTAATATGATATGTGGTTGTTCCACCTAGCTCTCTTAAGATGAATGCAATAACTGGAAGTCTCTCTGGATATGTCCTAGTGTGAGTGTCCTAATATGTGTGTGTGTCCTGTGTGTGTTGCAGGGTACTCTGCAGCAGTTTGTGGATGATTTCTTCCGCAGTGTGTTGTGTTCTGGAGCGGTGGTTCCTCCTGCTGTTAAATACTTCTTTGACTTCCTGGATGAGCAGGCTCTGAAACACGACAACGTTGAGGAGGAGACTGTCCATATCTGGAAGACCAACAGGTACACACACATAGACACAAACACACACACACAGATATGCACACTGTATACACACACGTATAAACACAATAGTTCAGTACCTCCAACCTTCTTCTACACTTGACTGTTCTTACCATGTTGTAGTCCTAGGGTCTGACTCCTTTTTACCATGTTGTAGTCCTAGGGTCTGACTCCTTTTTACCATGTTGTAGTCCTAGGGTCTGACTGCTTCTTACCATGTTGTAGTCCTAGGGTCTGACTCCTTCTTACCATGTTGTAGTCCTAGGGTCTGACTCCTTTTTACCATGTTGTAGTCCTAGGGTCTGACTGCTCCTTACCATGTTGTAGTCCTAGGGTCTGACTGCTTCTTACCATGTTGTAGTCCTAGCGTCTGACTCCTCTTTACAATGTTGTAGTCCTAGGGTCTGACTGCTTCTTACCATGTTGTAGTCCTAGGGTCTGACTCCTTTTTACAATGTTGTAGTCCTAGGGTCTGACTGTCCTACCTTCCCTGGAAGTTATCAGAGTGAATTATTTAACTCCTGTTGATGGGAACTATTAAATATAGATACTGCTTGTGATGTATATTTGATTGACAGGTGGGAATGAGTGTCAGAGTAAGAGCTGTAGTCAGGATGAGGAGCTGAAAGACTGACTTCATTAGACTCTAGAGACATCTCTCTCACTATCTATCTTCTCCTCTTTCACTCACTCCCTCTCTTTCTTCCCCTGTTTCTCTTCTCTCCATTCTCAGTCCCTTCCTCTTTATCTAACTCTCTCTCTCTCTCTCTCTCTCTTTCTCTCTCTCCCTCCCTCTCTCTCTCTCTCCCTTTCTCTCTCTCCCTCTCTCTTTCTCTCCCTCCCTCTATCTCGCTCTCCCGCTCTCTATCTCTCCCACCCCTCTCCTACATATCAGCAAGAGGAGATATCAGCAAGCCAATTAAATGAGGGCTTCCAGTGAATGTGTTATGTGATGCAGCTAACAAAGCTTGATAATTATACCCCGCTATCCTTGGATAATGTTCCCCAGGCCTTATCTCCAGTAAAGAATAGGTTTTTAGGGGTTAGAGCTGTTGTGAAGCTGAGCTGGCTAGAGGGGAGAGAGGGAGAGAAAGGAAAGAGAGAGCGAGCGAGCATCCAGCGAACAAATATAAATTCTTAAAGAGGCTCTAGCTCGGTGTACGCTGAGGTGACCTGGAGGAGAAGACACACACACACACACACACACACACACACACACGCACACAGACAGACCGCAGACTCATTAGGAATTCACTCGACCAAGGCTAATTCAGAGGTAGATGGAGATCTGATGACCCCTGTAGGCTCCTCCAGTCAGCATTCTAATAACACAGAACTCAAGTCCTTCTCAAAGGAGTAGAATCTCACCACTTGAATAGGATTTCTATATGGGCTGAGGCTGGAGGACTCTGGCAGGTGGTGGGATTATTAGGCTTTATTCAGCCTTACTCACACTTGTTTAGTTGTGGTTTCCTGTGTTGAGTTAAGATGTCTGGGTTTGAGTGACTCAGCTGGTCTGTGAGGGAGAACGAAAAGGGATCTGTTATCTTGTTAAATTAGATGGGAAGGAGTTGGGCTTTAGTTTGGACAGCCTGCAACTGTTTCACCTTGCTCTTATGCTGGGTTAAGCTGTGCTGCTCTGTGCGGTTGTGTGTGTGTGTATATACTAATGTGTGTGTTCTCCTTCCCCAGCCTGCCCTTGCGTTTCTGGGTGAACATCCTGAAGAACCCTCACTTCATCTTTGACGTGCACGTGACGGAGGTGGTGGACGCGTCGCTGTCCGTCATTGCTCAGACCTTCATGGACGCCTGCACCAAGACGGAACACAAACTGAGCCGGGAATCTCCCAGCAACAAGCTGCTCTATGCAAAGGAGATCTCCACCTATAAGAAGATGGTGGACGAGTGAGTTCTCTCATATTCATCCCAGAACATATGATGATGAGGATTGGATTGACTGCCAATCTAATGAGCCGATACTGCAGTACTCTTGACCAATATAGAGAATAGGTTGCAGTCCGAACACACCAGATGTAGTATTATCTCTTCTAGTGCATCATAAACAACACAGGGGATAGGTTGGTAGGACCTGTCAGCCAATCAGACATCTCATCTCGCTCTCCTTCTGTCTCTCCTCAGTTACTACAAGGGAATCAAGCAGATGGTCCCAGTCAGTGACCAGGACATGAACACACACCTGGCTGAGGTGTCCAGGGTACGTACCTGTGTGTTCACGTGTGACCTCACATCTGTTTGTGGTTGTGTGTGGGCAGTCTTCTATTGCATCATCAGAATACACCAATAAGATTCATCCTTCCTTCTTTGTCCTCTCCAGGAACACACAGACAAGCTGAATACCCAGGCGGCCTTGCACCAGCTCTACCAGTATGCCAGCAAATACTATGACGGGGTAAAAACCTTACTACTCACTTCCTTGTTTGGTGGTTTGAAGGCCCTATCCACTTGGTTAAGAACCTTAGGACTCACTTCCTTGTTTGGTGGTTTGAAGGCCCTATCCACTTGGTTAAGAACCTTAGGACTCACTTCCTTGTTTGGTGGTTTGAAGGCCCTATCCACTTGGTTAAGAACCTTAGGACTCACTTCCTTGTTTGGTGGTTTGAAGGCCCTATCCACTTGGTTAAGAACCTTAGGACTCACTTCCTTGTTTGGTGGTTTGAAGGCCCAATCCACTTGGTTAAGAACCTTAGGACTCACTTCCTTGTTTGGTGGTTTGAAGGCCCTATCCACTTGGTTAAGAACCTTAGGACTCACTTCCTTGTTTGGTGGTTTGAAGGCCCTATCCACTTGGTTAAGAACCTTAGGACTCACTTCCTTGTTTGGTGGTTTGAAGGCCCTATCCACTTGGTTAAGAACCTTAGGACTCACTTCCTTGTTTGGTGGTTTGAAGGCCCAATCCACTTGGTTAAGAACCTTAGGACTCACTTCCTTGTTTGGTGGTTTGAAGGCCCTATCCACTTGGTTAAGAACCTTAGGACTCACTTCCTTGTTTGGTGGTTTGAAGGCCCTATCCACTTGGTTAAGAACCTTAGGACTCACTTCCTTGTTTGGTGGTTTGAAGGCCCTATCCACGTGGTTAACTACCTCTGCATTGTCCCTACATCCTGTAGGAAATTAGACAAATGAATGGCACTTGCTGTCGCAGAAAATCTGTTTACTACTGTCTCTTCTGTGTCCTCTCTCGTTTACCCTCCCTCCCTCCCTCCAGATCATCCAGTCTTTAGATGAAGACCCAGCCGCCCAGAGTAAACAGCTGACCCTGCGGCTGCAGCAGATAGCCGCCGCCCTCGAGAACAAGGTCACTGACCTTTAACCTCTGACCCCCAGAGAGGTGGGGCCAGATATAGGGGGAGGAGCTATGGGACCACTGTAGACCAAGATGAGGGGGACCGGAGACTGAGGCAGAACTCGTTAACTTCAGACTATTACAGTACCAACCATGAAGAGTTACACATATCAATCTTCCGCCTAGAGACAGGATGTGGGAAACTATGGCGTTTGGGGAAAATACTTGTGAAGGAGCAGAACTACAGGGCCAAACTTGGACAGGATGATTCCTAATCACTCCATCTCCCTCTCTCTCTCTGACTCTATGGATCCTATAGACTCTGAATGAGCAAGGGCCTACAGTATAGTCCCTGAGTGAGCTAGCAGACTGTAAACCCCGACAGAGGATATACGGTACACCGCCACTGACCAACCATAGCAACTATACCTGTCAGCCTCATGACATACAACCTGGTGTTGATGACTTCCAGCTTGTACAGATAATCAGATGTTTAATGTGCTCCAGAGTTAAGAGTAGTATTGTATGTACATATATTTTTATGGCGCAGGCTTTATGCAAAAGACGCTTTACATACCCAGATGAAATTATTTTTTAAACGGATGGATGGGCACAACTAAGTTTGTTAATTTGTGTTTTTAAAACGTTTCTAGAAGCGAAGAAACAGGGTGTTCCATGATGTCATATATCCTGTGTTTAATCGATTGGTTGCTTACTGTGTAATCTGCGTTGCCATTGGCTAGTTATGACTGGTTAATGATGTTGTTATTCTAAAAATGGCCGAACTTTGTTTTTGCCGTGATTTTTATTTGTCATTGATATATTTTTTCATTCAGTTCTCCTGTGTAGTGCAGTATGTAGGGGAATAGGGTGCAACAGCCTGAACCACTTCATATGAATGACTGTGTCACTATTCAGGGTCAGCTCTCCCCTAAACAGTAGTAAAACACACCAACAAGACCAGTACTAAAAGATGAAGCACATTCATACTGTACCATTGATATCAACGTCTCACTGAAACTAACTGACGGACCAAGTTAGAGCTCTCTCACACACTAGCCTTTGGTTTGACTAAGTGCCAATCGACAGTAGAGCTGAAGTGAACATCTTCTCATTTTTATTCAAGCAACACATCATTTGCCTTAATTTTTCCATCTTGGGTCCAGAAACGGTGCATATGTGGATAGATGAATCAGTGCTTGTTAATCTGAAATGTAACCACTTTAGCTCGATGCTAATAATACAAAATGTTTGCTGTTATGTGCTATGCCATAATTGTTTTTTTGTATAATTTTTTTAACTGTTTATTTCAAAATGGCTCTTATTGTTTGTGTGTGAAACAAGAGACTAGATATTGAAGAGAGAAATGCTAAAATGATCATTACATATGTATATAATTGAATGGTACTTTTATAAATCATTGAACTGTGAACCACCATGACTCGTGGAGGTTGTCAACTCGGTACAGGTACTGCCTTTTTCTATTGAGCAATTCTTCTGAAACCATTTGAATGGATTTCAAACGTCATCCTTAAATAATTTGCCAAATAGTTTTCCCCATTTGCTTTATTTGCTATGCAAACTGCCGAATCATTTTCAATCACTCCTCAAATATATTTGAATACTAAACCCATGTGTTGTCATCCTGAAGCTATACGGGGGTAGATGAATAGAATTTGTCTATGGCGCATGATGTGATGCTACATATTCCCTCAATCTCCCATACAGTGTGCATATCCTCACACATTGACCTGGTGATCTATTTAAGGGTGCGTGCCAAATGGGGCCCCAAAAAAGTGCACTATCAAGGCAATAGTGCCATTTGGGACGCAACCTAAGTGTGTCGGAGTTCATCTGAGCATTGTTAGGTTGTTCCTTACTGCGTTCACCACATAGGGTCAAATGGGGACACTTGTGAAACTCTATCATAAATATTAATTCATCTTTTAAATTGAAATTCGAGCTCTTTCCTCAAGTACAGGATTCGTCTCAGTTCATCTGAGGATGCTGGTTTCTCCATGCTTGCCACCTATATGGGCGAATGAGGACCAATCCTAATATGGGATATGACTAAGCACCTAATGCAGACACCTAACTCTGTCATTAATATTAATACGACTTGAGAGGAAAATGAGACTCTTTCCTCAAGTTGTGATTCGTCTCAACCCCTCTGTTACCATAGCAGGTGGCTAAGGCCTGATTGAGGATGCGTCCCAAATGGCACCCGATTCCCTATAGGGCCCTGGTAAAAAGTAGTGCACTATATAGTGAATAGGGTGCCATTTGGGACTGAACCTCAGTGTTCCTGCCCAGGGGGGTAGATGGCATCAGCAGACTGTCTAGTGTTGGTGTGGCGTGGCTGCCTGTCACATACCCAGTCTCTGCCCACTCTAGACGACCCACACCAGCCAGACAGACGGACACAGCAGGGGAACTCCTTTGATCTCTAATTATAACCAGACTGCACAAATCATCACTGACTTGACTAATTTATGCATTTTTCATTTTCTCTTTGTCACTTTCTCTCTCTTGTTCTCTGGTTCTTTCTCACTACTCTCTCTCTGTCTCTGTCTCTCTGTGGCTCTGTGTCTCTCTGTCTTTCTCTGCTTATTTTTGCCTTTTCTATTTATCCAGGAAGTGCCTTTATGAATAGAGAAGTGATAATAATAATAAAGGTAGTGATGATGGGAGGAGAAAAGAGGGAAAGCCTAATTCTCTTTATTATCAGAGAATTAGGCTTTCCCCCAAATGGTACCCTATGTTCCCTACATTGGTCAATGGTAGGGCACAATGTAGGGAACAGGGTGTGGGCCCTGGTCAAGGGTAGGGCACAATGTAGGGAACAGGGTGCCATTTGGAACACAGCCTAATTGTAAAAACCATGACACTGTCAGCACTGTAATGGGTAAGTGATCTGTTTGCCAGTGAGTGTTGACTGACTGAATACAGCGGACCAGGGTTTTTTCCCCCTACATCCTATCGATGTGTTTTGGACTACAGATGAAAGCTTTGTTGGGCTGCAGACAGGGCTGTAGCAACGACTGATTAATCAATTCCAGTGAGGAAAAACGCAATACTCTCCACTTCTTAGATGGTTCAGAAAGGAAAGGTTGGTGGAGGGCTTTATGACGCCACCCACACCCAACTGAGTGTTTTGTAGTCAGAGAATGTTTATCAAGACTCATTTTATTCAAGAGATCAGCTAGTGTGTGTGTGTGTGTGTGTGTGTGTGTGTGTGTGCCTGTCCTTCCATGTGTATTTCCGAGCAATGTTTGTCGCCATGCAGTTGTGTGTGAACTCTTCTGACTGAGACAGATCTGTGTGATTCCCCCTCTGTCTGTTAAGCCTGTTGGTGTTCCTGACTGTGGCCTGGACTGGGTTGGCATGAAGGGTGGCGAGAAGATGTCCGCCTGCACACGTTAGTGAATCTGCTGCCTGGCTGTGTGGAGAAGTCGTCAATCTGCTGCCTGGCTGGCTGGCTGTGTGGAGGAGAAGTTAATCTGCTGCCTGGCTGGCTGGCTGGCTGGCTGGCTGTGTGGAAGAGAAGTTAATCTGCTGCCTGGCTGGCTGGCTGGCTGGCTGGCTGTGTGGAAGAGAAGTTAATCTGCTGCCTGGCTGGCTGGCTGTGTGGAAGAGAAGTTAATCTGCTGCCTGGCTGGCTGGCTGGCTGGCTGTGTGGAAGAGAAGTTAATCTGCTGCCTGGCTGGCTGGCTGGCTGTGTGGAGGAGAAGTTAATCTGCTGCCTGCCTAGCAGAGGAGAAGTGGGAAACACATCTGGAGACTGTCAGCCACATACTCCCCCTTCTCAGCCCCGTCCAGGTCTGGTCTGGGGCTCCTCTCCTCTGCAATCTCAGCCATGACTAACTGAACTCTGGCCAACACTGGTCCAACAGCCAGGCCAGGCGTTCCATCCCTCTAAATCTTTTAAACCCCCAACACCACATACAGAACCCTTTGTTTTGTATGCCAGTCTGTTCAGAAGACATTGTAGTGAATGTATGCCAGTCTGTTCTGCAGATGTCCGTCTGTGTATATTTGAGTGTAAACAGTGATATTCTATTGAGAGAACCTCCAAGCAGTTCGCGCAAGAGCTCTGTAAAGACATTCTCATTAGCCCAAAGCACTAACGGCTCTGCTAAAATAAAATAAAAAATGATGAAAGCGTTTGGGTTCTTGTCTCGCTCCTTAACAAGCCTCTCGTAGCAGAGGAGGGCGTATCAAAGTGCAAGCCAAATCACTCACACACACTGCATCAATGCTACTGTACAGTATATATGAGTGCACTATAGCAGGGTTTCCCAAACTCGGTCCTGCCAGAGAGAGGGGTGGACGCTGATCTGATGGGAGATAGCCAGAGAGGGGTGGACACTGATGGGAGATAGCAAGGGAAGAGGATGACTATTGGAGGATGTCATGCGACCTCAACATCTCGTCACAACAGCTCTCCATCTTTCATAATCGCACCCTATTCCCTATGTAGTGCACTACTTTTGTGCACTATATAGGGAATAGGGTGCCATTTGGGACGGAACCACTGTCATTCTCCTGCTAACTGATTTATTTCACTGCCAAACCACACTAGTATACCACTTAGAATGAAGCAATGTATTGGCCATTCATTCTACGTGCAATGCTAGTGTGGATATTGGAACATAGTACTTGTCTCATAAATGGGAGCCGTATGGGAGTCCTACTATGTGACCCTGAGCCTGAGTAATCACAGTTGGTAGGGTATATCTGAATTTCAAATGCCAACGACTTCCCCTCGTCAGCCCACTGATTACGCAAGAGAGGGAGGGCAGCATCTCTGAAGTAGTTAAGTAATCAGACCAACCCACATGAGAAATGTATTTTCAGTGTCTTCAGATGTGGCTTGGCTTCATCACAGCAGCATTAAGTGTGTGTGGGACACCTGGAGACAGGTGGACAGGACAAGCCATAAGACTGCTAAGTAGCTAATCGAACGGCTACCCGCTGCTGCTACTGTCTTATCAATCCTGTTGCCTAGTCGCTTTACCCCTACTATATGTACATACTGTAGCCACCTCAATTACCTGGTACCCCTGCACATGGACTCGGTACTGGTACTTCCTGTATATAGCCATGTTATTACCTGGTACCCCTGCACATGGACTCGGTACTGGTACTTCCTGTATATAGCCATGTTATTACCTGGTACCCCTGCACATGGACTTGGTACTGGTACTTCCTGTATATAGCCATGTTATTACCTGGTACCCCTGCACATGGACTCGGTACTGGTACTTCCTGTATATAGCCATGTTATTACCTGGTACCCCTGCACATGGACTTGGTACTGGTACTTCCTGTATATAGCCATGTTATTACCTGGTACCCCTGCACATGGACTCGGTACTGGTACTTCCTGTATATAGCCATGTCATTATTACTCGTTGTTGTTATTCCTCATGTCGCTATTTCTATTATAACGTTGTTCTATTAAACTGCATTGTTGAAAAAGGTCCCGTAAATAAGTATCTCACTGTTAGTCTACACCTGTTGTTTTATGAAACGTGACAAATAAAATTTGATTTGAATTTCGATGAGGTGTTTACGTCATGTGGTCAAGAGGACATTGAGGTGGTTGTGTGTGGGTCTCTCTCTCCCTCTCTCTCTCAGTAGGGCTGGTGTGGGTGTAACTGTAGTTGCTTGACAAAGCTGCCCTCAGATGGTCGAAAGTAGAATAACCACTCCACCAACAATCACTGCTTCCATGGACAGACAGACTCCAAGTCCATTTTCCATTATCAAGTTGAAGTGTTTTCTTCCCAGGTGTAATGCAAGGCATTATCTCTGGGATATGAGGTAACAACGGGGCCTGGCCTATTTAAATGTGTTTAAAATAGTACAAGGTGTTTGTTAGGTGTTAAGCCTGTGTTAAAAGATCATTCAAATGATTAAAAGACAAAAAAAGTGATTGTCATTGTGTTGAATTGTCTTTGGGAAATAAAGATAGACATGGTTTTAAAAAGGTAGTGGTAATATTTCATTAAGTACAGAAATGTGTAGGTGGTTTAACTTACCCTGTCCTCTGGCTCAATTTACCCTATACAAGCTATGTTTCAAAACTGTAATGTTTACATGGATTCTGATTATTTCCAGGGATACGCAACATCCTGAAATATATATAGATACCTTTGTTAGAAAGAATACTATATTTCCCTTGACGGAGTGATGCTGTATGTATAAAAGGCTCAACTTACCCAGCTCTCCCCTACAATTAGTGCATTCGTCTTAAAGGGGAAACCTGTGGTAGCTAAATACATTCTTGACATGGCTCTGTCTATGAATTTGAGAGTGGTTACATTACTCCAGCCCTATCCCTCAGATCTTTAGCGAAACAGTGGCGGAGAATTCACTTTGATATTGTTTCACCTGCTGATTGCCGCTTTAAGATTGGTAGGTAAGACAACCACATATCAAAGTCGTATTAAATGTGACTGCGGGGGCGGCGTAGGGTTTATTTAAGATATTCTTTGAGGAGGTAGGGTTTCGGAAGATGGGCAGGGACTCCGCTGACGTTAGGGGAACCTTGTTCCACCATTGGGGTGCCAGGACAGAGAAGAGCTTGGACTGGACTGTGCGGGAGCTGACCCCTGTAGGGGTGGGAGGGCAAAGTTTCCAGAGATGGCAGAACGGAGTGCTCGGATTGGGGTGTAGGGTTTGAGCATAGCCTGAAGGTAGGGAGGGGCAGTTTCCCAGGGTCTTAAAGTGGATGCGAGCTTCGACTGGAAGCAGTCCCAACCAGGGGCGTCATGCACCCCAAAAATCTGAATGGGCACAAAGTACGTGAGGATAGCTGGGGGGTGGTCCATAGGAGGGATAGGCCCCCCGTTGTAAATTAGAGAATTTTGCATTTTTCAAACACCTGAAACTCAAACACTTTTTCCTGCAATCTAGAGCCATAACCATTATGCTTAATTCTATGTAGAAATAATACATATCTAAGCATACCTCTTGAGAAGTCTGTGTCCTCCTGACTGGTGGTTATTCTTTTAAAGAAACTAAATATGCTTCTTTGCGTCTGCTAAAATCTGGGTAAAAGGTTGAAAGGAATGTGAGTCTTATTCAGTACATTTAGTTGTTGCTTGCTTTTCTAAAGTCTACCAACCTTGCCAGCAGGCATGCCAGCTAAGATGGTTAGACAAGCTAGCTAGTCTAACCTAATTGATAGCCTGAAATGGCTTCTTGGTAGTTATGAGGTTGGGAGATTGGTTCCCTATCTGGGCTAGCTAAAGACAACGTCATAAAATTGCTAAGTGGCTAATATTATTACAGAGGGGGACGTGCCCCTGTGCACCGTATGGGCATGACGCCTTTGGTCCCAACTCCAACTCAACCCCTAGCCTCTACCCAAGGGATATTCAAATCTTCCCCTATGAGCTCCGGACTACTGCTGGTTTTCTATTCTACCTGATCATTACACCCACCTGGTTTCCCAGGTTTAAATCAGTCCCTGATTAGAGGGGAATAATGGAAAAAAAGCAGTGGAACTGGCTTCGAGGTCCAGATTTGAATTTGAGCTGATTGAAAATTGGGTGCATGTCTCTGTTGCTGTCCATGCTTGGAGTATGCTACACAATTTTACTGCAAAGAATGACTCATTCCTCCAAGTCGTCCAGGAATTAGCCTTATTTGGGAGGGAAACTATAGAGTTCCGGTCGGTTATGTTCTACTGCTAGTCTTGGTCTTTGTAGAAAATGTGGAAAACAACAGTGTTATTGTCTGAAAGTATGGAGTTCCGGTCCGTTAAATATATATGCCATTATAAGAACTGAGGCAAATAGCTCCAAATGGTGCCATCATGGTTGTTCCAGTGGCAGTGGGATGTCATACTGGTCAGATTAAGTACTGAAGCCTAGATGACAGGGTACTGTGAAAACACACACACACACACAGGATGTCTCTGAGTCATAGCCATTTACTGGTTAGAATGGATAACATGAACAACAAAACAGCCGTGACTGCATGACTACCATGTGCACCTGAAATAGACTCACTAATGATAGACAACCGGACTGAATGTACAGCACACCTCACGGCTGACCGGAAAGGTTTAAACACTAATCAATGGTATGGACTGAAGAGAAGTTTGGGGAAAGAGAATCTAGCTAGTAGTCAAACATACAAAGCAAGTTATACAGAATCTATAGCACGGTTCAGTAAGATTATATTGATGATATAGAACGGTTCAGTAGGATTATATTGATGATATAGAACGGTTCAGTAAGATTATATTGATGATATAGAACGGTTCAGTAAGATTATATTGATTATATAGAACGGTTCAGTAAGATTATATTGATGATATAGAACGGTTCAGTAAGATTATATTGATTATATAGAACGGTTCAGTAAGATTATATTGATGATATAGAACGGTTCAGTAAGATTATATTGATGATATAGAACGGTTCAGTAAGATTACAGATGTGGATGTAGTCCCTTGAAGAGAGTTATTCCGTGCAATGGAGCTTTTGATGTGTTGGGCTTTTTGATTAGGTTGAAATAGATTGATTAAGTTGCTTCAACGGGCTGGTTGTCTCAAGATGGAAGTGGAGAACATGCAAACACACACACACACACACACACACACACAGAGACTCAGAGAAATGCCGCTGCACCATCTTCCTGGTACAAACACAGCCCTCTCATTGGCTGAGCCCCCACCCTGAAGTGCCCACTCCTTGTTACCTGGGCAACTCCAGTAGGGGGAGGAATATACCCACTCTCTCCTCTTCTCCATCTCTCTCTCTCTCTCTCTCTCTCTCTCTCTCTCTCTCTCTCTCTCTCTCTCTCTCTCTCTCTCTCTCTCTCTCTCTCAAACACACACACAGTGTTACAACAGTGGCCCTCTCTCTTCCTTCCTCTCTCGCTCTCTTCTCCTCCCCTCTCTTTAAGTTTCCTCCCCCAATTCTTGACTTAACATGCTGCTTCAGTCTCACAGGGGAGACACTCAGAGAGCACCACCGAGAGAGACGGCAGCAGCAAGCCATAGACAACACTGCTACTGTACCCCTCTCCACCTCTTCTCTCTCCTCTACTACTGTACCCCTCTCCACCTCTTCTCTCTCCTCTGCTACTGTACCCCTCTCCACCTCTTCTCTCTCCTCTACTACTGTACCCCTCTCCACCTCTTCTCTCTCCTCTACTACTGTACCCCTCTCCACCTCTTCTCTCTCCTCTACTACTGTACCCCTCTCCACCTCTTCTCTCTCCTCTGCTACTGTACCCCTCTCCACCTCTTCTCTCTCCTCTACTACTGTACCCCTCTCCACCTCTTCTCTCTCCTCTGCTACTGTACCCCTCTCCACCTCTTCTCTCTCCTCTACTACTGTACCCCTCTCCACCTCTTCTCTCTCCTCTACTACTGTACCCCTCTCCACCTCTTCTCTCTCCTCTACTACTGTACCCCTCTCCACCTCTTCTCTCTCCTCTACTACTGTACCCCTCTCCACCTCTTCTCTCTCCTCTACTACTGTACCCCTCTCCACCTCTTCTCTCTCCTCTGCTACTGTACCCCTCTCCACCTCTTCTCTCTCCTCAACTACTGTACCCCTCTCCACCTCTTCTCTCTCCTCTACTACTGTACCCCTCTCCACCTCTTCTCTCTCCTCTACTACTGTACCCCTCTCCACCTCTTCTCTCTCCTCTACTACTGTACCCCTCTCCACCTCTTCTCTCTCCTCTACTACTGTACCCCTCTCCACCTCTTCTCTCTCCTCTGCTTCTGTACCCCTCTCCACCTCTTCTCCACGTCTTCTCTCTCTCTCTCTGTGAGATGGGTTGTGGAAATTCCTCAACGACCAGCGCGGCTGGAGGAGGTGAGTGTGCCATCGACCTAGCGCTGCTAAAGTGTGGGTCAATGTGTGTGTACAGTGTGTGTTCTAGTGTGTTTGTGTGTGTTCTAGTGTGTGTGTGTGTGTGTGTGAAGTAAGTGTGTGCATGTGTATTTGTGTATGTGTGTATACTTTACATGTGAGTTATTTATGTTAATATATTTCTCCTTTGAGGGCATAAGGAATAATATTTAGTTTTTCTGCCAAACTCTCATTCTAGCATCTCATACTGAGCTAACTGTCACTGCAACAATGAAGGAGTGGGCTTTACAATAGAGTTGTGGAACAGGGCTTTTTTATGAATAGAGATTTAGGCTACAGAAGTACCTTCTCTGTACAGTATGTGGGCAATGATTTCTGTGTGTGTGTGTGTGTGTGTGTGTGTGTGTGTGTGTGTGTGTGTGTGCACGCTCGCTCATTGAAATGCAACCGTGTGTGCATGCTTGCCTGGCGAGTGTGTGTGTTGATCTGAAGCTAAACTAGTTGACTCAGACACTGTCAGTTTGAATCAAAGCAGCAGCAGTCTTGATGTCATTGATACATCAACATTCACAGAGAGAGAGATAATATGTGAGTGTTTCAGAAATCAAAGCCAATAGACATTACCCTTGAAATGCTTTCCCCTGACATGACCATTATGAAAAGAGAAACCCTGAGAGGATATTTTTTGATCAAAGGAGATGTTCTGTGTTAGTCAGTTATATTCAATATGTTGGGCTGGTGTGCCTTGGGTTTGATGTTCAATAGAAGGTATTTTCAGCATGTAATTCAACATGTAGTGTTTTGTATGGAAAATGGATACAAGTGAAAATCAACCGGTATTATGTGTACCATAGACAGACTACCATGTCCTACTGATGTACTAGTTAACATCTATTACACTTAACATATTATGAACTGTCACATGAACAACACCATCATACGGCTTGTTTACCTTGACTAACAGTAGACCACTAGTATAGCTGAGGTTGAGGATATGGCTTGTTTACCTTGACTAACAGTAGACCACTAGTATAGCTGAGGTTGAGGATATGGCTTGTTTACCTTGACTAACAGTAGACCACTAGTATAGCTGAGGTTGAGGATATGGCTTGTTTACCTTGACTAACAGTAGACCACTAGTATAGCTGAGGTTGAGGGTATGGCTTGTTTACCTTGACTAACAGTAGACCACTAGTATAGCTGAGGTTGAGGATATGGCTTGTTTACCTTGACTAACAGTAGACCACTAGTATAGCTGAGGTTGAGGATATGGCTTGTTCACCTTGACTAACAGTAGACCACTAGTATAGCTGAGGTTGAGGATATGGCTTGTTCACCTTGACTAACAGTAGACCACTAGTATAGCTGAGGTTGAGGATATGGCTTGTTCACCTTGACTAACAGTAGACCACTAGTATAGCTGAGGTTGAGGATATGGCTTGTTCACCTTGACTAACAGTAGACCACTAGTATAGCTGAGGTTGAGGGTATGGCTTGTTTACCTTGACTAACAGTAGACCACTAGTATAGCTGAGGTTGAGGGTATGGCTTGTTTACCTTGACTAACAGTAGACCACTAGTATAGCGGAGGTTGAGGATATGGCTTGTTTACCTTGACTAACAGTAGACCACTAGTATAGCTGAGGTTGAGGATATGACTGGCAGTAAACTGATGTCTTGATCCAAAGCTTTCCTGCTGCTCAGCTTTTTCCTCCTGTGTGTGTGTGTGTGTGTGTGTGTGTGTGTGTGTGTGCGTGCGTGCGTGATCTGATTTCATCTCTCTCAGCATTTGTTAACCAATTAAGAGTTAGTCACCAGCTATATCTGTTATGGCTGGGGAGAGTGCTGCTCTGATGACTGTCTGACCAGATATATCTGTTATGGCTGGGGAGAGTGGTGCTCTGATGACTGCCTGACCAGATATATCTGTTATGGCTGGGGAGAGTGGTGCTCTGATGACTGTCTGACCAGATATATCTGTTATAGCAGCGGAGAGTGGTGCTCTGATGACTGTCTGACCAGATATATCTGTTATGGCTGGGGAGAGTGGTGCTCTGATGACTGTCTGACCAGATATATCTGTTATGGCTGGGGAGAGTGCTGCTCTGATGACTGTCTGACCAGATATATCTGTTATGGCTGGGGAGAGTGGTGCTCTGATGACTGTCTGACCAGATATATCTGTTATGGCTGGGGAGAGTGGTGCTCTGATGACTGTCTGACCAGATATATCTGTTATGGCTGGGGAGAGTGCTGCTCTGATGACTGTCTGACCAGATATATCTGTTATGGCTGGGGAGAGTGGTGCTCTGATGACTGTCTGACCAGCTATATCTGTTATGGCTGGGGAGAGTGGTGCTCTGATGACTGCCTGACCAGATATATACAGTTGAAGTCGGAAGTTTACATATACTTAGGTTGGAGTCATTAAAACACGTTTTTCAACCACTCCACAAATGTATTGTTAACAAACTATAGTTTTGGCAAGTCGGTTAGGACATTTACTTTGTGCATGATACAAGTCATTTTTCCAACAATTGTTTACAGACAGATTATTTCACTTATAATTCACTGTATCACAATTCCAGTGGGTCAGAAGTTTACATACACTAAGTTGACTGTGCCTTTAAACAGCTTGGAAAATTCCAGAAAATGATGTCATGGCTTTAGAAGCTTCTGATAGGCTAATTGACATCATTTGAGTCAATTGGAGGTGTACCTGTGGATGTATTTCAAGGCCCACCTTCAAACTCAGTGCCTCTTTGCTTGACATCATGAGAAAATCAAAATAAATCAGCCAAGACCTCAGAAAAAATTTTTGTAGACCTCCACAAGTCTGGTTCATCCTTGGGAGCAATTTCCAAACACCTGAAGGTACCACGTTCATCTGTACAAACAATAGTATGCAAGTATAAACACCATGGGACCACGCAGCCGTCATACCGCTCAGGAAGGAGACACATTCTGTCTCCTAGAGATGAACGTACTTTGGTGCAAAAAGTGCAAATCAATCCCAGAACAACAGCAAAGGACCTTGTGAAGATGCTGGAGGAAGCAGGTATCTATATCCACAGTAAAACGAGTCCTATATCGACATAACCTGAAAGGCTGCTCAGCAAGGAAGAAGCCACTGCTCCAAAACCGCCATAAAAAAGCCAGACTACGGTTTGAAACTGCACATGGGGACAAAGATCGTACTTTTTGGAGAAATGTCCTCTGGTCTGATGAAACAAAAATAGAACTGTTTGGCCATAATGACCATCGTTATGTTTGGAGGGAAAAGGGGGTTGCTTGGAAGCCGAAGAACACCATCCCAACCGTGAAGCACGGGGGTGGCAGCATCATGCTATGGGGGTGCTTTGCTGCAGGAGGGACTGGTGCACTTCACAAAATAGATGGCATCATGAGGAAGGAAAATTATGTGGATATATTGAAGCAACATCTCAAGACATCAGTCAGGAAGTTAAAGCTTGGTCAAGTTGTGGCAAAATGGCTTAAGGACAACAAAGTCAAGGTATTGGAGTGGCCATCACAAAGCCCTGACCTCAATCCTATAGAAAATGTGTGGACAGAACTGAAAAAGCGTGTGCGAGCAAGGAGGCCTACAAACCTGACTCAGTTACACCAGCTCTGTCAGAAAGAATTGGCCAAAATTCACCCAACTTATTGTGGGAATCTTGTGTAAGGCTACCCGAAACGTTTGACCCAAGTTAAACAATTTAAAGGCAATGCTACCAAATACTAATTGAGTGTATATAAACTTCTGACCCACTGGGAATGTGATGAAAGAAATAAAAGCTTAAATAAAATAATTCTCTCTACTATTATTCTAACATTTCACATTCTTAAAATAAAGTGGTGATCCTAAATTACCTAAGACAGGGAATCTTGACTAGGATTAAATGTCAAGAATTGTGAAAAACTGAGTTTAAATGTATTTGGCTAAGGTGCATATAAACTTCCGATTTCAACTGTATGTTATGGCTGGGGAGAGTGGTGCTCAGATGCCTGCCTGAACAGATATATCTGTTATGGCTGGGGAGAGTGGTGCTCAGATGCCTGCCTGAGTACAGAATAGATAGGTGACTCGGGGACAAGATGTTTTCAACAGCACTCACAATGGGACAATAGCCAAGCTCATGAACACTGAAAGCAGTCAAGGCTTCTCTGTTTCTAAAAAGACATGGCAGTGGATGGGAGAGATTTCAGACCCACACACGCATGCATGCTCAAACACACACACACAGGTTGCGAGGGGAGTCATAGTGTGTTTAAGTCTCTTAAGAGCTTTCCACACCTGGATTGTGTAACATTTGCCCATTATTATTTTCATAATTCTTCAAGCTCTGTCAAATTGGGTGTTGATCATTGCTAGACAACCATTTTCAGGTCACCATAGATTTTCAAGTAGATTTAAGTCAAAACTCTGCCACTCAGGAACATTCACTGTCTTCTTGGTAAGCAACTCCAGTGTAGATTTGGCCTTGTGTTTTAGGTTATTGTCCTGCTGAAAGGTGAATTCATCTCGCAGTGTCTGGTGGAAAGCAGACCGAACCAGGTTTTCCTCTAGGATTCTGCTCCTGTTTCTTTTTTATCCTGAAAAACTCCCCAGTCCTTAATGATTACAAGCATACCCATAACATGATGCAGCCACCACTATGCTTGAAAATATGGAGAGTGGTACTCAGCAATGTGTTATATTGGATTGTCCCTAAACATAACACTTTGTATTCGGGACAAAAAGTGAATTGCTTTGACAATTTTTTTGCAGTATTACTATAGTGCCTTGTTGCAAAAAGGATGCATGTTTGTTTAATGACTTGTTGCAAACAGGATGCATATATACAGTGCATTCGGAAAGTATTCAGACCCCTTCACTTTTTCGACATTCAAAAATGGATTAAATAAATATTTTTCCTCATCAATCTACACACAATACCCCATTAATGACAAAGCAAAAACAGGTTTTTAGATTTAAAAAATAAAAAATAAATTAAAAAAATTACATAAGTATTCAGACCCTTTGCTATGAGACTCGATATTTAGCTAACGTGCATCCTGTTTCCATTGATCATCTTTGAGATGTTTCTACAACTTGATTGGAGTCCACCTGTGGTAAATTCAATTGATTGGACATGATTTGGAAAGGCACACACCTGTCTACATAAGGTTCCACAGTTGACAGTGCATGTCAGAGCAAAAACCAAGCCATGAGGTCAAAGGAATTGTCCGTAGAGCTCTGAGACAGGATTGGGTCGAGGCACAGATCTGGAGAAGGGTTCAAGAACATTTCTGCAGCATTGAAGGTCCCCAAGAACACAGTGGCTCCATCATTCTTAAATGGAAGAAGTTTGGAACCACCAAAACTCTTCCTAGAGCTGGCCGCCCGGCCAAACTGAGCAATCGGGGGAGAATTGCCTTGGTCAGGGAGGTGACCAAGAACCCGATGGTTCTTGTGGAGATGGGAGAACCTTCCAGAAGGACAACCATCTCTGCAGCACTCCACCAATCAGGCCTTTATGGTAGAATGGCCAGACGGAAGCCACTCCTCAGTAAAAGGCACATGACCGCCTGCTTGGAGTTTGCCAAAAGGCACCTAAAGGACTCCCAGAGCATGAGAAACAAGCTTCTCTGGTCTGATGAAACCAAGATTGAACTTTTTGGTCTGAACGCCAAGCGTCACGTCTGGAGGAAACCTGGCACCATCCCTACGGTGAAGCATGGTGGTGGCAGCATCATGCTGTGGGGATGTTTTTCACTGGCAGGGACTGGGAGACTAGTCAGGATCGAGGGAAAGATGAACAGAGCAAAGTACAGAGAGATCCTTGACGAAAACCTGCTCCAGAGCGCTCAGGACCTCAGACTTGGGCGAAGGTTCACCTTTCAACAGGACAATGACCCTAAGCACACAGCCAAGACAACGCAGGAGTGGCTTCGGGACAAGTCTCTGAATGTCCTTGAGTGGCCCAGCCAGAGCCCGGACTTGAACCCGATCAAACATCTCTGGAGAGACTTGAAAAGAGCTGTGCAGCGATGCTCCCCATCCAACCTGACAAAGCTTGAGAGGATCTGCAGAGAAGAATGGGAGAAACTCCCTACAATACAGGTGTGCCAAGCTTGTAGCATCATACCCAAGAAGACTTGAGGCTGTAATCGCTGCCAAAGATGCTTCAACAAAGTACTGAGTACATGGTCTGAATACTTATGTAAATGTGATATATCAGTTTTTTATTTTTAATACATTTGCAAACATTTCTAAAAACCTGTTTTTGCTTTGTCATTATGGGTTATTGTTTGTAGATTGATGAGGAGAAAAAAACAATTTAATCTATTTTTGAATAAGGCTGTAACATAACAAAATCAAGGGGTCTGAATACTTTCCTGAATGCACTGTATTCTGTACAGGCTTCCTTCTTTTCATTCTGTCAATTAGCTTAGTGTTGTGGAGTAATTGGCCTCATGGTGAAATTATTGAGTTGTTTCCTCCCACTTTGGCAACTGAGTTAGGAAGGACGCCTCTATCTTTGTAGTGAGTGGGTGTATTGATACACCATCCAAAGTGTAATTAATAACTTGCTCGACATGCTCAAAGAGATATTCAATGTCTGCTTAATTTTTTTTAACCCATTTATCAATAGGTGCCCTTCTTTGCGAGGCTTTGGAAAACCTCCCTGGTCTTTGTGGTTGAATCTGTGTTTGAAATTCACTGTTCGACTGAGGGACCTTACAGATAATTGTATGTGTGGGGTACAGAGATGAGGTAGTCATTCAAAAATCATGTTAAACACTATTATTGCACACAGAGTGAGTCCATGCAACTTATTATGTGACGTTAAGCAAATGTTTACTCCTGAACTCATTCAGGCTTGTCATAACAAAGGGGTTGAATACTTATTGACTCAAGACATTTCAGCTTAAAATTTTTAATTAATTTGTAAAAATGTCCCCACTTTGGCATTATGGGGTGTGTGTGTAGGCCAGTGACAAAAAAATCTCAATTTAATCCATTTTACATTCAGGCTGTAACACAACAAAATTTGGAAAGAGTCAAGGGGTGTGAACACATTCTGAAGCCACTTTAGGTGTAGGTAGGTAGGTAGGTAGAGGTAGGAAAGTAGGGGTGTTGAGGGTGCTACAGCACCCGCTGAAAAATCAGAATAATAAAACATTTAAATAAATAAATGATTTTTTGAAAAAAAAAAAATATTCACAAAAGTGGGACTTTACTAGTATAAGCAGACCGATATACAGTGAGGGAAAAAAGTATTTGATCCCCTGCTGATTTTGTACGTTTGCCCACTGACAAAGAAATGATCAGTCTATAATTTTAATGGTAGGTTTATTTGAACAGTGAGAGACAGAATAACAACAAACAAATCCAGAAAAACGCATGTCAAAAATGTTATAAATTGATTTGCATTTTAATGAGGGAAATAAGTATTTGACCCCTCTGCAAAACATGACTTAGTACTTGGTGGCAAAACCCTTGTTGGCAATCACAGAGGTCAGACGTTTCTTGTAGTTGGCCACCAGGTTTGCACACATCTCAGGAGGGATTTTGTCCCACTCCTCTTTGCAGATCTTCTCCAAGTCATTAAGGTTTTGAGGCTGACGTTTGGCAACTCGAACCTTCAGCTCCCTCCACAGATTTTCTATGGGATTAAGGTCTGGAGACTGGCTAGGCCACTCCAGGACCTTAATGTGCTTCTTCTTGAGCCACTGCTTTGTTGCCTTGGCCGTGTGTTTTGGGTCATTGTCATGCTGGAATACCCATCCACGACCCCTTTTCAATGCCCTGGCTGAGGGAAGGAGGTTCTCACCCAAGATTTGACGGTACATGGCCCCGTCCATCGTCCCTTTGATGCGCTGAAGTTGTCCTGTCCCCTTAGCAGAAAAACACCCCCAAAGCATAATGTTTCCACCTCCATGTTTGACGGTGGGGATGGTGTTCTTGGGGTCATAGGCAGCATTTCTCCTCCTCCAAACACGGTGAGTTGAGTTGATGCCAAAGAGCTCCATTTTGGATTCATCTGACCACAACACTTTCACCCAGTTCTCCTCTGAATCATTCAGATGTTCATTGGCAAACTTCAGACGGGCATGTATATATGCTTTCTTGAGCAGGGGGACCTTGCGGGCGCTGCAGGATTTCAGTCCTTCACGGCGTAGTGTGTTACCAATTGTTTTCTTGGTGACTATGGTCCCTGCTGCCTTGAGATCATTGACAAGATCCTCCCGTGTAGTTCTGGGATGATTCCTCACCATTCTCATGATCATTGCAACTCCACAAGGTGAGATCTTGCATGGAGCCCCAGGCCGAGGGAGATTGACAGTTATTTTGTGTTTCTTCCATTTGCGAATAATCGCACCAACTGTTGTCACCTTCTCACCAAGCTGCTTGGCGATGGTCTTGTAGCCCATTCCAGCCTTGTTTAGGTCTACAATCTTGTCCTTGACATCCTTGGAGAGCTCTTTGGTCTTGTCCATGGTGGAGAGTTTGGAATCTGATTGATTGATTGCTTCTGTGGACAGGTGTATTTTATACAGGTAACAAGCTGAGATTAGGAGCACTCCCTTTAAGAGTGTGCTCCTAATCTCAGCTCATACCTGTATAAAAGACACCTGGGAGCCAGAAATCTTTATGATTGAGAGGGGGTCAAATACTTATTTCCCTCATTAAAATGCAAATCAATTTATAACATTTTTGACAAGCATTTTTCTGGATTTTGTTGTTGTCATTCTGTCTCTCACTGTTCAAATAAACCATCCTTTAAAATTATAGACTGATCATTTCTTTGTCAGTGGGCAAACGTACAAAATCAGCAGGGGATCAAATACTTTTTTCACTCACTGTAGACGTATGTAGCGCGGGCAAAACCATTTTTTCAGCATCTCTGCTTTGGCAATAAAAGTAGTTGTATAACTAAGAACAGTATCTTGCAGGATTCAATAGTTGGAGTTGTAAGAGTTGTTGCCCTGTCCCTTTCTCTGCGATGGTCATTCTAATGAAATCCAGAAATAACAAATTCCTGTCCTCAAACATTTACATCAAAAGGTGCAAAGTTATGGGCAAAGACACAAAAAATCCACATCAAATAAAAAAATTTATTGATCAAATAACATGGAAAACAACCACTTCTTGTGCAGTATTGATTTACCATCCTTACAAACCACTTATGGTAAATGCACAATACTGTATTGTACATAGGCTGGTCATCTAGGTTTGTACATTTTCCATCACCATGAAGAAAAACAATGCACAATACAGTAATTGAGTACGTTGAGACATCAAGTGGTTTGTGATAATGTGATGATGTGGCTCAGTTGGTAGAACATGGCGCTTGCAATGCTACAGTTGTGGCTTCATTTCCCAGGGGGGACCAGTACTGTAAGTTACTCTGGATAAGAGCGTCTACTAAAATGGAAAAGGAATGAATAGACCATTTCAGTTTTCACATATAAGTTGAATTTGCAAAGTATTTCAAGAAACTGGAAAACATATCAAGCAAGTATTTTTACATTCCACAAGTATTATCAGATTAACTGTTTTGTACCCCCCCCCCCCCCACCCCCCCCACCCCACCCACCCCACCCCACCCGTTGGTCAGTCATCTTAAATGTATATATTTTTGATCCCACAGGTCCCGCTGAAGCCTCCAAAGAAGAAGTGTGAGTATTGTTGTCTCTCTCTAGCCCCAAGCCCAGGTAGATCAGCTTTAATACTGCAGATAGATTGAAGCTTCCATCAATGTAATTGTCTGCATAATTTCTAATCTCCCATATATTTTTTGTAAATATATATATATATATACATACAGTGGGGAGAACAAGTATTTGATACACTGCCGATTTTGCAGGTTTTCCTACTTACAAAGCATGTAGAGGTCTGTAATTTTTATCATAGGTACACTTCAACTGTGAGAGACGGAATCTAAAACAAAAATCCAGAAAATCACATTGTATGATTTTTAAGTAATTCATTTGCATTTTATTGCATGACATAAGTATTTGATACATCAGAAAAGCAGAACTTAATATTTGGTACTGAAACCGTTGTTTGCAATTACAGAGATCATACGTTTCCTGTAGGTCTTGACCAGGTTTGCACACATTGCAGCAGGGATTTTGGCCCACTCCTCCATACAGATCTTCTCCAGATCCTTCAGGTTTTGTGGCTGTCGCTGGGCAATACGGACTTTCAGCTCCCTCCAAAGATTTTCTTTTGGGTTCAGGTCTGGAGACAGGCTAGGCCACTCCGGGACCTTGAGAAGCTTCTTACGGAGCCACTCCTTAGTTGCCCTGGCTGTTTCGGGTCATTGTCATGCTGGAAGACCCAGCCACGACCCATCTTCAATGCTCTTACTGAGGGAAGGAGGTTGTTGGCCAAGATCTCATGATACATGGCCCCATCCATCCTCCCCTCAATACGGTGCAGTCGTCCTGTCCCCTTTGCAGAAAAGCATCCCCAAAGAATTATGTTTCCACCTCCATGCTTCACGGTTGGGATGGTGTTCTTGGGGTTGTATTCATCCTTCTTCCTCCTCCAAACACGGCGAGTGGAGTTTAGACCAAAAAGCTCTATTTTTGTCTCATTAGACCACATGACCTTCTCCCATTCTTCCTCTGGATCATCCAGATGGTCATTGGCAAACTTCAGACGGGCCTGGACATGCACTGGCTTGAGCAGGGGGACCTTGCGTGCGCTGCAGGATTTTAATCCATGACGGCGTAGTGTGTTACTAATGGTTTTCTTTGAGACTGTGGTCCCAGCTCTCTTCAGGTCATTGACCAGGTCCTGCCGTGTAGTTCTGGGCTGATTCCTCACCTTCCTCATGATAATTGATGCCCCACGAGGTGAGATCTTGCATGGAGCCCCAGACCGAGGGTGATTGACCGTCATCTTGAACTTCTTCCATTTTCTAATAATTGCGCCAACAATTGTTGCCTTCTCACCAAGCTGCTTGCCTATTGTCCTGTAGCCCATCCCAGCCTTGTGCAGGTCTACAATTTTATCCCTGATGTCCTTACACAGCTCTCTGGTCTTGGCCATTGTGGAGAGGTTGGAGTCTGTTTGAGTGTGTGGACAGGTGTCTTTTATACAGGTAACGAGTTCAAACAGGTGCAGTTAATACAGGTAATGAGTGGAGAACAGGAGTGCTTCTTAAAGAAAAACTAACAGGTCTGTGAGAGCCGGAATTCTTACTGGTTGGCAGGTGATCAAATACTTATGTCATGCAATAAAATGCAAATTAATTACTTAAAAATCATACAATGTGATTTTCAGGATTTTGTTTTAGATTCCGTCTCTCACAGTTGAAGTGTACCTATGATAAAAAATTACAGACCTCTACATGCTTTGTAAGTAGGAAAACCTGCAAAATCGGCAGTGTATCAAATACTTGTTCTCCCCACTGTATATATATATATATATATATATATATATATATATATATATATATATACACACACACACACACACACACACACACACACACTAACAGTCAAACGTTTGGACACACCTACTCATTCAAGGGTTTTTCTTTATTTTTACAGTTTTTATACATTGTAGAATAATAGTGAAGACATCAAAACTATGAAATAACACATGGAATCATGTATTAACCAAAAAAGTGTTAAACAAATCAAAATATATTTGAGATTTGAGATTCTTCAAATAGGCACCCTTTGCCTTAATGACAGCTTTGCACACTCTTGGCATTCTCTCAACCAGCTTCATGAGGTAGTCACCTGGAATGAGGTTAATTTGTGGAATTTCTTTCCTCCTTAATGCGTTTGAGTCAATCAGTTGTGTTGTGACAAGGTAGGGGGGTATACAGAAGATAGCCCTATTTGGTAAAAGACCAAGTCCATATTATGGCAAGCTCAAATAATGAATTAATAATTTATTAATAATTAACAGCTCAAATAAGCGAAGAGAAACAACAGTCCATCATTACTTTAAGACATGAAGGTCAGTCAATCCGGAAAATGTCAAGAACTTTGAAAGTTTCTTCAAGTGCAGTTGCAAAAACCATCAAGCGCTATGATGGAGCTGGCTCTCATGAGGGCCGCCACAGGAATGGAAGACCCAGAGTTACCTCTGCTGCAGAGGATAAGTTCATTAGAGTTACCAGCCTCAGAAATTGCAGCCCAAGTAAATGTTTCACAGAGTTCAAGTAACAGACACATCTCATCATCAACTGTTCAGAGGGGACTGTGTGAATCAGGCCTTCATGGTTGAACTGCTGCAAAGAACCCCCTACTAAAGGACACCAATAATAAGAAGAGACCTGCTTGGAACAAGAAACACGAGCAATGGACATCAGACCGGTGGAAATTTGTCCTTTGGTCTGGAGTCCAAATTTGAGATTTTTGGTTCCAACCACCGTGTCTTTGTTAGACGCGGTGTGGGTGAACGGATGATCTCTAAATGTGTAGTTCCCACCGTAAAGCATGGAGGAGGTGGTGTTATGGTGTGGGGGTGCTTTGCTGGTGACACTGTCAGTGATTTATTTAGAGTTCAAGGCACACTTAACCAGCATGGCTACCACAGCATTCTGCAGCGATATGCCATCCCATCTGGTTTGGGCTTAGTGGGACTATCATTTGATTTTCAACAGGACAATGACCCAACACATGGTTACTACATGATTCCATATGTGTTATTTCATAGTTTTGATGTCTTCACTATTATTCTACAATGTAGAAAATAGTAAAAATAAAGAAAAACCCTTGAATGAGTAGGTGTGTCCAAACTTTTGACTGGTACTGCATATAAATATATCTTTAAAAATATATTTTCCTTTATTATTGCACACTTTACTTGGTGAGTCGGCATTGGGCTCCTGTGTTGTTGTTGTTGCCGTACCTGGAGAATGTGTTGTTGTCAGTATGACAGCTGTGGGTGGAGAATGTGTTGTCAGTATGACAGCCATAGGTGGAGAATGTGTTGTTGTCAGTATGACAGCCGTAGGTGGAGAATGTGTTGTTGTTGTTGTCAGTATGACAACTGTAGGTGAAGAATATGCTGTTGTTGTCAGCTAATAGGTCATGTTCTTTCATTAAAGATGAAGAACTTTCCACGTCACTGCTCTGTTTATCCCAGCCAGGCACCACAATCATCCCCATCAGGTCTCACTCACACTCAGTCCTCACCTTGCCCACAGGGACCTGCCTTTCAACTCTATAAAGGGAAGAACACAATTTCTCAGAATGAATTAGTCAAATACTGTGGACTACTTCCTGATAAACATATTGGCAGGCAGGCAGAGTTCTCAACAAGCTCCCTGATAAACATTTTGACAGGCAGGCCGAGTTCTCAACAAGCTTCCTGATAAACATTTTGACAGGCAGGCCGAGTTCTCAACAAGCTTCCTGATAAACATTTTGAAAGGCAGGCAGAGTTCTCAACATGCTTCCTGATAAACATTTTGACAGGCAGGCCGAGTTCTGAACAAGCTTCCTGATAAACATTTTGACAGGCAGGCCGAGTTCTCAACAAGCTTCCTGATAAACATTTTGACAGGCAGGCAGAGTTCTCAACAAGCTTCCTGATAAACATTTTGACAGGCAGGCAGAGTTCTCAACAAGCTTCCTGATAAACATTTTGACAGGCAGGCAGAGTTCTCAACAAGCTTCCTGATAAACATTTTGACAGGCAGGCAGAGTTCTCAACAAGCTTCCTGATAAACGTTTTGACAGGCAGGCAGAGTTCTCAACAAGCTTCCTGATAAACATTTTGACTGGCAGGCAGAGTTCTCAACAAGCCTAGCTGGTGCCGTGTGGAGTATCACTTGCAATGTCATGGTTGTGGGTTCGATTCCCAAGGGGGTCCAGTACGAAATAAAAAAAGTATGAAAATGTATGACCTCACTACTGTAAGTCGCTCTTAAATGACTGAAAATAACCATAGCCAGGTCATCAATGAGACAGCAACAGAGCTTCAAAATAAACACGTTTCTGGTGGAGAAAAGACCACTAGATGGTGAAGACCCATGCATACATACACGCACGCACACACACATTTTAAAACAAACACTTAGATATTGGACCTGAGTTGATTACTATTTCCTAGCCATGCCATGCATTGACCTTTGTTTGATGTGACCGTGTGTTTGAACTAGACAGTCAGAGCTCCCGGGGCTAATGGACATATGACTGACTGAGTTATGACTGACTGAGTTATTACTGACTGAGTTATTACTGACTGATGTTGTCATTTACAGCACAGAGGAGTCTGGACAAGAAGAAGATAAAAGGATGTGAGTAATGTGTGTGCGTGTGTGTGTGTGTGTGTGTGTGTGTGCGCGTGCGTGCGTGTGTTTGCTCGAAGGTCACTGTGATCAAGACCTTTCTATCTATGCCTTTCTCACTGTGCGGGTGTGTGTGTCCTCTTCTCCCAGGAACTATGGTGGTGTGTATGTGGGACTGCCTGCAGACCTGAGCACTATGCCTCCTATCCAGATCGGAACACACAAAGGTAACAGTCTTACACAGATAGACTGAGTATTCTTTTCTTACACAAGATGTGATGGGTTTGGATATGAGTTCGAGGGGATGTCCACGTCCCAATGTGTTTCTCATCCTCTGTTAGAGACACAAAGACTCAATAAGAGGTCAGGAGGAAGCATGAGAGAGTTCTGGTTAAAACCCTTCTGACTGAGGAGGATCATTCTGCGAGAGAGGGCTGTGGATCTGGTGCTGTGGAAGTGATCTAGTGGTGTGGGAGTGATCTGGTGGTGTGATCTGGTGGTGTGGGAGTGATCTGGTGGTATGGGAGTGATCTGGTGGTGTGGGAGTGATCTGATGGTGTGGAAGTGATCTGGTGGTGTGGGAGTGATCTGGTGGTGTGATCTGGTGGTGTGGGAGTGATCTGGTGGTGTGATCTGGTGGTGTGGGAGTGATCTGATTGTATGGGAGTGATCTGATGGTGTGGGATATTGATGCTACAGCTCCAGGTTATACACAGTAATGATGGTGTGTGTGTGTGTGTGTGTAAGAGTGAGTGCACGTTTGTGTGCGTGCACGTGTGGTTGTGTGTGTGTGCACGTGCGGTCGTGTGTGTGTGTCCCATGGGTGTTATAATGAGGAGACTGGGAGCCTAGGGCAGGTAATTGGTAATGCCACTCTCCACAGGGACTGGCTGAAGTGATGAGCACCTCAAGGAGGCTAGGGCTTACAGCCTTAATGAAGCAGCAGGTGTGTGTGTGGGTGTGTCAACTTCAAGTCAAGTCCTAGTAATTTTCCCTTTTCTCCCCACAGATGAGTGAAGCATCATTGAAACACCTTTCACTAAAGGTACAATGTCAATAGCCCCGATCTCAATATCAAATGTCAATATCCTATGTTAAACTCTCTGCCTCAATCTCAGAATTTCATATTTTGGGACTCCCACTCTAGAGAGAGAGAGAGAGAAAGAGACAGAGAGAACCCTCAGGATAATGATGATGTCAGCAAGAATGAAGGAATGAATTGTTCCCCTCTTTGATCTCTGATTGGCTCCATGGGACCCAGTAGAACCCCTGGGGGACCAATCATCTCCCTCTCTCCCTCCATAGGAACTGAGCTGGGATCAGTTTCCAAGGTGAATGATCAGACAATGGATGTGACTGTTCTGGAATCAGCGTCATGTTTAATAGGCACGAAATGGAAGAAAACAATCCAAAACCAAGTGAACTACTTTCATTTGCGTTGCACAACATTTTAAAACAGGCACCCTAATGAACACGACCCAGGTCAAAGGGCATCAAGGATGTTTGAGTCTGCATTTACTACTCAGGACCAAGAGACAAGACAACCTTCTGCTCAGAACTAAATGTCATACTGGATCAGATAGGCCTATTCAGTTCTCAGCAATACCAGGAAACAAGACAAGACCTCTCTCAGACCTCCTATTCAAATAGTTATTGACCTTCTCTCTCAGACTCCTAGTCTCTCTATAGGAGCTGGATCAGGAGGCGAGGACCGAACAGAGACAAGTGAAGTTTCAGTTTGAAAAATGTTCCCCATTGTTATTGTATCATTGATTGAATGGAGAATTTATCTTTCTTCATTCAATATGTAGGCATATGTATTTGGAGCATCCATGTTTTAGTTTCTTGAATGAATTCCAACATGTTAACTTTTTTCAAAAGCTAGTTTCCACAGTCTTAAATAAATCTCAAATAAATGAATTGTGTGTGAGTGTGCGTGTCTTCAGAAACATATGATTTCTGTACGTGTGCGTTCATGTGTGTGTGCGTCTGTGTCTGTGTGTTCAATAGTTGCCTGTGTTTTGTTCTGTGTGTAATTGAAAGGCCTATTTCTCACCATTCATCTCCTCAGTATGACTAGTCTACACTTCATGTACAGTCTTCTTGCTATGTGCTGCTGAGATTTTTCAAATGACTATAGACTACTTTTAGATCGACTCCTTGGAGACTGTAACTATCGACTCCTTGGCGACCGTAACTAGGCTAGCTCTCCGCTGACACACTGATTCACCACGTTACACACTCTGACACACTTCTGTTCTGTGCTGATGTCGTTCTGTGGGCCACTAATTGCAGTCCAACCACTTTAAATTCACAGAGAGAACTCTGAGAGAGCTTTTTGAGGCATCAAACTAAAAGGCATCAAGCTGACATTTCAGAGACACAACTCTGACTGTGTGTTAAATGAAACTACATGCACAGACTGTTGTTTCCCCTTATTCTTGAGTGTAGATACCTATGTAACATTAGCAACCTACTGTAGGTTGACAGTATGGAAAAATACATGATGAATATGTTATTGCGAAAGATTATGAAATTATGATTCTGTGTACATGTGCGAATGTGTGACACAACAGATGTCAATCACCTACAGTACAAACAGCATCCATAATCTCTTACTGTGCTTGTTCTCAATCAGATCCTTGTGGTTCATCACATCAATAAGCTAGCTAAAACTCAATGGTCTGGTTATCAGTCAATCATCTTAATCAGTTAATCAGCTTTCAGTTTACAGTAACATGGTTCAGGCCTTATTGAATTGACCTGCCCTGTGGACTGGTTGGACTGTGGTTGCATCCCAAAATGGCACACCTTTCCCAAATTGTGCTTTTGACCAGGGGCGGTAAAAAGTATTGAATTATGTAGGGAATATGGGTGCCATTTTGGATGGAACCTGTGTCTTGTGTACAGTTATAGAGGGCTGACCAGGAAGTAGGAAGTAGTTGGTGTTTTCAAAGGAGATGCCTGGTTTCTCATGACTTAATTTCCTTTGTGTTGTGTGTCAGTCACCTCTCAGTAACACTGGCTAATGCAGGAACACCGGATAATCAAGAACTCTGTTGTCACCCTATAACACACAGAATACACAGTCTCTATGGTACCATCTCATCTGTGCGTGTTTGTGTGTGCGTGTGTGCATGTGTGTCTGTGAGTGTCTGTGTGTGTGTGTGTGTGCGTGCGTGAGCGTCCATCATAAACCTCTTTTTCTTTACAGTCTGGGCTCCATTAACGCTCGTTGTCCAGATGATGTTGTAATATGATGTCAAATAAACCAATGAGATGGGCTGATGTACATGCAATAGTTTCCCTCACTGTATATCTTGACTGTGTTGTTTGTTTTGATTGTAGCCTGGTAGGACCATCCTGATCTCATGACTTTACATTCTGTTTCGCTACACGGATTAGCAAAACCTAACGTAAACTCATGAGATCAGGATGGTCCTACCAGGCTACCTCCCTAGTTCCAGAGAATAAAGAGATCTTTCATTTGTGGTGATTAAACACATGGAGAGGAACAACAACAACACACACACACACTAACACACTCACTCACCCATCAACACACACACACACCCCACCGCTTTGTCACAGTAAATAGTGTTTAGACCAGTATCTCTGGTCTCAGCAGTGTAGCTAATTGCTGTTCTCTCAGGTAATGGGTGATAACGCAATGACTACGTCTCATATGGAACCCTATTCCCTACGTAGTGCACTACTTTTGACCAGGGCCAACATAGGGCTTTGGCCAGAAGTAGTGTACTATGTAGGTAATAGCATGCCATTTCACACACGGCCAATGACTCACAACACTAAATCCCACTCACTCGGTCAATTCTACCTGCTAGTTACAAACACCAATGCAAAGCAAACCTCATCCGCTGAATCATCAGTGTTTAATGATAATCACAGGAATGGGTTCTGTTGCCTTTTGAACATCATAGGAACAGCGTGAACAACACAACTAGAACGTCACATCACAGAGGGGATAAAGTTGCCCCTGGAAAACTGATCTAATGTACAGATAAGAAACTGTGGTGGGCAAACTGATCCTAGATCTCTGCCTATGGGCATATTCTACCAGGAGCCACTTGGGGTTTGGCAGAGGCTGCAGGGGTAGATGGGATGTTGAAGGATCTCTCAGGGGGATTGATAGTGGACCCCTGACTGGTGATGTGGCATTAACTGCAGGCCAAACACTGCCAATCAACAACACTGTAACCATAATAAGCTGCTTTCTGTGACACATGAAATGGTACACTTCCATAGATAGATTAGATTAGATAGATAGACAGACAGACAGACTGACTGACTGACTGACTGACTGACTGACTGACTGACTGACTGACTGACTGACTGACTGACTGACTGACTGACTGACTGACTGACTAATACTGGCATTTCATTTTCACTTAACAGGATGGGCCGTTTTATAGCTTCTCTCAACCCATGATTAGATTTTAAAAACAACTAAATGATGGGGTAATAGGAAATGTAACTATGTATAATATTTCATGTTGAAAGAAGAGCAGTTTTTGATGATAGTTGTACCCGTGGATGTAACGTATAGTCTACAACAGAAGTGTTGCCATTCCACTGTCTGCCACAAGATGTCAATGTTATTCCAGAGGAGAAATCACATTACAGTTCTATGCTGTGTAAAGCAGAGGAGGCTGGTGGGAGGAGCTATAGGAGGACGGGCTCATTGTAATGGCTGGAATAGAATAATGGAACGGAGTCAAATATGTGGTTTCTATATGTTTGATGTGTTTGATACTGTTCCATGTATTCCATTCCAGCCGTTACAATGAGCCTGTCCTCCTATAGCTCCTCCCACCAGCCTCCTCTGGTGCAAAGTATGTGAACATTAACCTACCTCATCTCACAGTCACAACCAACCTACATATGAGCACCGTCCGGGGAGGCGGTTAGTCAAGGGTATGATTGATGTATTTTTTGTGTAATACCAGATGTCTAAGTTAAATTTAGTTTCCAGGACCCCTGGATCCTTCAGGGACAGAGAGTATGAAGACATGGACGTGGATGACCAACAGCAGGCTAGTGGTCGGCCTGTTAACCCAGTTTATCAAAATAAAAGCCACAGTTTTGAGGTCATTCAGAGTTGGTCTCCTCTCTTCCATTACTTCATTAGCGGCTGTGCTCCAGTCAGACACTAAAGTCTCCCATTGACACCAATGATTGCCTTGTGTTAATATAGGCTATAGCTAGTTATACTACACAAGATGTCTCCCAAATAATGTTTTTGTTGTGGCTTTTGTTTAGGGTATTTAGAGTGCTCTATTACAGTGTATTGTACCCCAGGGTAGATATGGCCAGTGTATTGTATCCCAGGGTAGATATGGCCAGTGTATTGTACCCCAGAGTAGAGATGGCCAGTGTATTGTACCCCAGAGTAGAGATGGCCAGTGTATTGTACCCCAGGGTAGATATGGCCAGTGTATTGTATCCCAGGGTAGATATGGCCAGTGTATTGTACCCCAGAGTAGAGATGGCCAGTGTATTGTACCCCAGAGTAGAGATGGCCAGTGTATTGTACCCCAGGGTAGAGATGGCCAGTGTATTGTACCCCAGGGTAGATATAGCCAGTATATTGTACCCCAGGGTAGAGGTGGCCAGTGTATTGTGCCCCAGGGTAGAGGTGGCCAGTGTATTGTACCCCAGGGTAGAGGTGTCCAGTGTATTGTACCCCAGAGTAGAGATGGCCAGTGTATTGTACCCCAGGGTAGAGATGGCCAGTGTATTGTACCCCAGGGTAGATATAGCCAGTATATTGTACCCCAGGGTAGAGGTGGCCAGTGTATTGTGCCCCAGGGTAGAGGTGGCCAGTGTATTGTACCCCAGGGTAGAGGTGTCCAGTGTATTGTACCCCAGGGTAGAGGTGGCCAGTGTATTGTACCCCAGGGTAGAGGTGTCCAGTGTATTGTACCCCAGAGTAGAGATGGCCAGTGTATTGTACCCCAGGGTAGAGATGGCCAGTGTATTGTACCCCAGGGTAGATATAGCCAGTATATTGTACCCCAGGGTAGAGGTGGCCAGTGTATTGTGCCCCAGGGTAGAGGTGGCCAGTGTATTGTACCCCAGGGTAGAGGTGTCCAGTGTATTGTACCCCAGGGTAGAGGTGGCCAGTGTATTGTACCCCAGGGTAGAGCTGTCCAGTGTATTGTACCCCAGGGTAGAGGTGGCCAGTGTATTGTACCCCAGGGTAGAGGTGGCCAGTGTATTGTACCCCAGGGTAGAGGTGGCCAGTGTATTGTACCCCAGGGTAGAGGTGGCCAGTGTATTGTACCCCAGGGTAGAGGTGTCCAGTGTATTGTACCCCAGGGTAGAGGTGTCCAGTGTATTGTACCCCAGGGTAGAGGTGTCCAGTGTATTGTACCCCTGGGTAGAGGTGGCCAGTGTATTGTACCCCAGGGTAGAGGTGGCCAGTGTATTGTACCCCAGGGTAGAGGTGTCCAGTGTATTGTACCCCAGGGTAGAGGTGGCCAGTGTATTGTACCCCAGGGTAGAGGTGGCCAGTGTATTGTACCCCAGGGTAGAGGTGGCCAGGATGCACATCCACTGGTAACTCCCAGGTGTGTTTGGTTTAGCGAAGAGCAGAGTAAATGTTTCATTGTTTTAATGGAACCGGGAGGCATGCTGTTTCTTCTGGATGCATCTCAGTAAACACACCAGTGATCTCACCTCCTTAAAGGTGAGCCATGGATGTTTGCTTATCCTCTAACAGCATCAACTTTATCGACTTTATAATTTAGTATTTAAGGGAATTTAATATTTTCTTGTCCTCTCTTCATTGGCAGTTGTTTGGCTGTACTTTTGCCACCAACCCATCACCCATCTTTCCCATCCCATGATTTCTATTGACAATATCTTATCCTTTTTGTGCAGCAGAAGCTATTCAAAGCCCTTGTTAAATGATTTCCCTTCATGTATATAAAAAAAAAAAGGAGTTGTTGCTGAGCACATTGATCGTTGATTGTGGTTTATATCAGGAAACAGACGATTATAGACCATTAGACTTACCATTAGATTGTAGCAGGCACACAACAGCACATCTCTCTCTCTCCTATCACACACACACACACTGCTGAAAAGGAGTGACTCCGTCAACCCGTCAACAGGCTATAATAAGCCCATCCCTCTCCAGATCTCCAGAATGTGATACCAGTGAAAGAGCAGAATGTGATACCAGTAAACACACAGCAATCAGTGCTGCTCCATTTGCCACCCTTCCTCTGGATAATCAAGATCACTAAATCCTCTAGTTAATGAGAGCGTGGAGAGTTATATATAAAGTCCTTACTGCTGTTACTTTACCACACACAGCTCCATATCTCCTTAGGCCCTGTATGTGAATGTGTGGTTGATGACTGACCTCTCCTTACTATAGAGACAAAGGTCAGAGGTTAGAGGTCAAGCACTTGCCCTCTAGTGACAGCCAGTCAAACTCAGGTTCACTGCCCTCCCAGTATATACAAGACTGATCTCTTTCAGTCTTACACAGTCTCCAGTTGGACCAAGGTTCAGATTTAGGCTGAATATGGGCCAGTTTCAGGAGGTTGGTTCAGCCATCTTAGCTTCATGTGTTGGCTTGGCCGGATGCTTGAGGCTTGCGTGACTGTGGTGTGGTGTGGTGGAGAGATGGATGAGTGTACTGGTCTGTAGTGTAGCGTGTGGTGGTACTCTGCTCTGCTGACAGAAATACGACTGCCTCATCTGATCCAGGATCAGTTCAGATATATTACTAATCTATATCACACATCTGCAGCCGGTATGGGAACTATGTCAAGGGAGAGAGAGGGTGAGAAATAAGCACATTCCCATTTTTTTTTCAGTCACTAACTACATTTGACAAGCGGCCAGACCAGGCTGTCCCAATAACATCTCTATAGGTTGTATGAAACCGTCACCAGAGAAATGGCATGTCAACACACACACACCTATGAAAGTCAGATCTTGTTTTATCTGTGCTCCCCTTAGTCCTACACTGACATAAAGGGTGCTGTGACTGTGATGTGTAATTACCCTCTTGGCCCCTACAGCCTATATGACTGGGCTTCTGACTGACAGGCAGTGGAGTCATGCCCATAGGGGGTACAAGGGCACGTGCCCCCTCAGATTTCTCCTGTTAAATTAATAACTAAACTTCATTTTTAAGCCCATGTTTTATCATAATTATTTATAAAAGATCTGTCAGCGGTATTTTGCGGAGGGGGCACACTGACTGGGCCAGGCAAAGAGAAAAGAAACAGAGAAATATGGTTTCATAGCTGATCTTGTTTTTAAAAATATATACATATAACACATTTTTTAAAGAGCATGGAGAGCGCGTGCAGCATGGAACAAAGATACGCTAGGCAGGACGCTGATACTCCTGGTCAGTGGAGGAGGAGAGAGAGAGTGTTGAGTGACACACAGCGTTTGATTTGATTTTAGCTGCCGGTGATGGGCAGGACTCGCAGGAGGATTGTTTGTAAATTAATTTGATCAAGCTATGTAGCCTACTGATTACTTCTTGATGAATAAATAAAACAAAAATGTTTTGTTGTTTCTCTGTATTACTGGCCACCTAGCAATTTTATGAAGTTAGCTTTAGCTAGCCAGCTAGCGGTTCACAATCTCCTAACCTCATAATTAGCTACCAAGCCATTTCAGGCTATAAATCAAGTTAGAGTAGCTTGTCTAAGTATCTTAGCTGGCACGCCTGCTGGCAAGGTTGCTAGACTTTAGAAAAGCAAGCAATTACTGTACTGAATAAGACTCACATTCCTTTCAATCATTCACCCAGATTTATGCAGAGAAGCATATTCAGTTTCTTTAAAAAAAGAACCACCGGTCAGGAGGACACAGACAGCTCAAGATGTATGCTTAGATATGCAGAAAAATACTTGGTTTGAATGTAATCTGGCACCTTATGATAACATCATGATATTTGTGTATTTATTAATTATGATGCCATGACATGTGCCTGTATCAGTGTTGGGGAGTAGGGAATTACATACAGTTAAACTAGTAATTGAACTGCATTTTGCAGAAGCTTGGTGGTAGTTCAACTAAATATAAATCTAGGTAGTGTTTTCAGTAGTTACTTTTTTCCATGTAGCGGTGTAGCTAACTACCGGAACTACACACTACTTTTTTTGCAACAAACAAAAATAAAATATGGGTGAAGTATAGGCAAGAATTCCTTTCTTTTTCAGCATCAGACCTGCCTAATTCTCCCTTGAAATATAGTTTTGTGTTTAATTGGACAAATTATACATTCTGTTAACATCTGACTCCAGACTGATCTGTTCTTGCAATTTGTAGTCTATGACATTTCAGATTTAGATATGATAATTTATCACAAAGTAGTTTGGATGTAAATCTTAACGCTACAGCCTACAATGACATTCTTGGGGCGGCAGGTAGCTTAGTGGTTAAGAGCGTTGTGCCAGTAACCGAAAGGTCGCTGGTTCTAATCCCCGAGCCGACTAGGTGAAAAATCTGTCGATGTGCCCTTGAGCAAGGCACTTAACCCTAATTGCTCCTGTAAGTCGCTCTGGATAAGAGCGTCTGCTAAATGACATAAAAAAAAAAAAAAAAAAAAAAAAAAAAAATTCTAGATGATTCTGTGTTTCCAACTTTGTGGCAACCGTTTGGGGAAGGCCCTTTCCTGTTTCAGCATGACAATACCCCCGTGCACAAAGCGAGGTCCATACAGAAAGGGTTTGTCGAGATCGGTGTGGAAGAACTTGACTGACCTGCACAGAGCCCTGACCTCAATCCCATCGAACACCTTTGGGATGAATTGGAACGACGACTGCGAGCCAGGCCTAATCGCCCAACATCAGTTCCCGACCTCACTAATGCTCTTGTGGCTGAATGGAAGCAAATCCCCACAGCAATGTTAGCTACTTTTTCAAAGTAACTTTAGTGAAGTAAACTATATTATTCTTAAGGGTAGCTTAACTTCTTCCAGTGTGAAGTAATTGGTAGCATGGTAAACTATACAGTATATTTCAGAGTAGCTTTCCCAACACTGGCCTGTATTGAGGATGTGTGTTATGATCCCATGTACTGTACTGTAATGTGGATGTAATATCCTAGGCATGTTAGTGCAGTATATTGTGTGATTTACAACAGTCAGAATGACACTCATTAAAATGACAATTGAACAGGTAAAGAGGTATGCTTAGATGACCTATGCTGATTTTTCTATGGTTATGGCTCTAGATTGCAGAAAAAAAGCAGTTTTAGGTGTTTGAAAAACTGCTGACAGGTATAGGTCATCAATATAGGCCATATGGAGGTTACTTACGTAACCAAGAGACCGAAGACATGACTGCTGAGGTTAACTGGATAATACAGTGCCTTCAGAAAGTATTCACACCCCTTGACTTTTTTTCAAATTTTGTTGTGTTACAGCCTGAAATTAAAATTGATTAAATTGAGATTTTGTGTCACTGATCTACACACAATACCCCATAATGTCAAAGTGGAATTATGTTTTTAGAAATGTTTACAAATTAATAAAAAATGAAAAGCTGAAATTAGTCAATAAGTATTCAAACATTTTGTTATGGCAAGCCTAAATAAGTTCAGGAGTAAACATTTGCTTAACAAGTCACATAATAAGTTGCATGGACTCACTCTGTGTGCAATAATAGTGTTTAACATTATTTTTAAATTACTACCCCATCTCTGTACCCCACATATACAATTATCTGTAAGGTCCCTCAGTCGAGCAGTGAATTTCAATCACAGATTCAACCACAAAGACCAGGGAGGTTTTCCAATGGTTCGCAAAGAAGGGCACCTATTGATAGATGGGTAAAAAAAAAATAAGCAGACATTGAATATCTCTTTGAGCATGGTGCAGTTATTAATTACACTTTGGATGGTGTATCAATACACCCAGTCACTACAAAGATAAAGGCGCCCTTCCTAACTCAGTTGCCGGAGAGGAAGGAAACCGTTCAAGGATTTCACCGAGGCCAATGGTGATTTTAAAACGGTTAGAGTTTAATGGCTGCAATAGGAGAAAATTAAGGATGGATCAACAACATTGTAGCTACTCCACAATACTAACCTAAATTACAGAGTGAAAAGAAGGAAGCCTGTACAGAATAAAAAATATTCCAAAACATGCATCCTGTTTGCAACAAGGCACTAAAGTAATACTGCAAAAAATGTGGCAAAGAAATGCACTTTTTGTCCTGAATTAAAAGCATTATGTTTGGGGCAAATCCAACATAACACATCATTGAGTACCACACGGCTGCATCATGTTATAGGTATGCTTGTCATCGGCAAGGACTAGGGAGTTTTTTTTAATAAAAAGAAACGGAATAGAGCTAAGCACAGGCAAAATCCTAGAGGAAAACTTGGTTCAGTCTGCTTTCCAACAGACACTGGGAGATAAATTCACCTTTCAGCAGGACAATTACCTAAAACACAAGGCCAGAATTACACTGGTGTTGCTCACCAAGACGACATTGATTGTTCCTGAGTGGCCTAGTTACAGTTTTGACTTAAATCGGTTTGAAAATCTATGGCAAGACTTGAAAATGGCTATCTAGCAATGATCAACAACCAACTTGACAGAGCTTGAATAGTTTTTTTTACAGAATAATGGGCAAATATTGTACAATCCAGGTGTGCAAAGCTCTTAAAGACTTACCATGAAAGATACACAGCTGTAATCACTGCCAAAGGTGATTCTAACATGTATTGACTCAGGGGGTTGAATACTTATCTAATCAAAATACATCAGTGTTTTTTTTTTGCATGCAAAAAAATCTTCCACTTTGATATTAGAGTATTCTTTGTAGATTGTTGAAAGAAATGACAATTTAAAAAATGGTAATCCGACTTTGTAACACAACAAAATGTGGAAAAAGTAAAGGGGTGTGAATACTTTCTGAAGGCGCTGTATCTACTGTATATCCTCTGAAATGGCTGATTGGTACCTTGGCCTCAAGGGGAAATCATTCCTTTAAGTGTAAGTGTGTGTCTCAGACCGAGTGTGTATAATACTGTGTGCGTGTGTATGTGTGGTTTCTTTGTATTTCCTTGTGCTTTTGTCCAAATGTGTCCTAACACCTTTGTTAGCGTGTGTGTGCCAGTGTGTGTATTTCTCAGTGTGTGTGAGTCAGTATGTCACTAAAGACATCAATATGTGTCAGTATGAGTCAGTATGTCACTAAAGACATCAATATGTGTCAGTATGAGTCAGTATGTCACTAAAGACATTAATGTGTCAGTATGAGTCAGTATGTCACTAAAGACATTAATATGTGTCAGTGTGAGTCAGTATGTCACTAAAGACATCAATATGTGTCAGTATGAGTCAGTATGTCACTAAAGACATTAATGTGTCAGTATGAGTCAGTATGTCACTAAAGACATTAATGTGTCAGTATGAGTCAGTATGTCACTAAAGACATCAATATGTGTCAGTATGAGTCAGTATGTCACTAAATACATTAATATGTGTCAGTGTGAGTCAGTATGTCACTAAATACATCAATATGTGTCAGTATGAGTCAGTATGTCACTAAAGACATCAATATGTGTCAGTATGAGTCAGTATGTCACTAAAGACATCAATATGTGTCAGTATGAGTCAGTATGTCACTAAAGACATCAATATGTGTCAGTATGAGTCAGTATGTCACTAAAGACATTAATATGTGTCAGTGTGAGTCAGTATGTCACTAAAGACATCAATATGTGTCAGTATGAGTCAGTATGTCACTAAAGACATTAATGTGTCAGTATGAGTCAGTATGTCACTAAAGACATTAATATGTGTCAGTATGAGTCAGTATGTCACTAAATACATTAATATGTGTCAGTATGAGTCAGTATGTCACTAAAGACATCAATATGTGTCAGTATGAGTCAGTATGTCACTAAAGACATCAATATGTGTCAGTATGAGTCAGTATGTCACTAAAGACATCAATATGTGTCAGTATGAGTCAGTATGTCACTAAAGACATCAATATGTGTCAGTATGAGTCAGTATGTCACTAAAGACATTAATATGTGTCAGTGTGAGTCAGTATGTCACTAAAGACATCAATATGTGTCAGTATGAGTCAGTATGTCACTAAAGACATCAATATGTGTCAGTATGAGTCAGTATGTCACTAAATACATTAATATGTGTCAGTGTGAGTCAGTATGTCACTAAAGACATCAATATGAGTCAGTATGTCACTAAAGACATCAATATGTGTCAGTATGAGTCAGTATGTCACTAAATACATTAATATGTGTCAGTGTGAGTCAGTATGTCACTAAAGACATCAATATGTGTCAGTATGAGTCAGTATGTCACTAAAGACATCAATATGTGTCAGTGTGAGTCAGTATGTCACTAAAGACATCAATATGAGTCAGTATGTCACTAAAGACATCAATATGTGTCAGTATGAGTCAGTATGTCACTAAATACATTAATATGTGTCAGTGTGAGTCAGTATGTCACTAAAGACATCAATATGTGTCAGTATGAGTCAGTATGTCACTAAAGACATCAATATGTGTGAGTGTGAGTCAGTATGTCACTAAAGACATCAATATGTGTCAGTGTGAGTCAGTATGTCACTAAATACATTAATATGTGTCAGTATGAGTCAGTATGTCACTAAAGACATCAATATGTGTCAGTATGAGTCAGTATGTCACTAAATACATTAATGTGTGTCAGTGTGAGTCAGTATGTCACTAAAGACATCAATATGTGTCAGTATGAGTCAGTATGTCACTAAAGACATCAATATGTGTCAGTATGAGTCAGTATGTCACTAAAGACATTAATGTGTCAGTATGAGTCAGTATGTCACTAAAGACATCAATATGTGTCAGTATGAGTCAGTATGTCACTAAATACATCAATATGTGTCAGTATGAGTCAGTATGTCACTAAAGACCATTAATGTGTCAGTATGAGTCAGTATGTCACTAAAGACATTAATATGTGTCAGTATGAGTCAGTATGTCACTAAAGACATTAATATGTGTCAGTATGAGTCAGTATGTCACTAAAGACATGAATGTGTCAGTATGAGTCAGTATGTCACTAAAGACATTAATATGTGTCAGTGTGAGTCAGTATGTCACTAAAGACATCAATATGAGTCAGTATGTCACTAAAGACATCAATATGTGTCAGTATGAGTCAGTATGTCACTAAAGACATTAATATGTGTCAGTGTGAGTCAGTATGTCACTAAAGACATTAATATGTTTCAGTGTGAGTCGGTATGTCACTAAAGACATCAATATGAGTCAGTATGTCACTAAAGACATCAATATGTGTCAGTATGAGTCAGTATGTCACTAAAGACATTAATATGTGTCAGTGTGAGTCAGTATGTCACTAAAGACATCAATATGTGTCAGTATGAGTCAGTATGTCACTAAAGACATCAATATGTGTCAGTGTGAGTCAGTATGTCACTAAAGACATCAATATGAGTCAGTATGTCACTAAAGACATCAATATGTGTCAGTATGAGTCAGTATGTCACTAAATACATTAATATGTGTCAGTGTGAGTCAGTATGTCACTAAAGACATCAATATGTGTCAGTATGAGTCAGTATGTCACTAAAGACATCAATATGTGTGAGTGTGAGTCAGTATGTCACTAAAGACATCAATATGTGTCAGTGTGAGTCAGTATGTCACTAAATACATTAATATGTGTCAGTATGAGTCAGTATGTCACTAAAGACATCAATATGTGTCAGTATGAGTCAGTATGTCACTAAATACATTAATGTGTGAGTCAGTATGTCACTAAAGACATCAATATGTGTCAGTATGAGTCAGTATGTCACTAAAGACATCAATATGTGTCAGTATGAGTCAGTATGTCACTAAAGACATTAATGTGTCAGTATGAGTCAGTATGTCACTAAAGACATCAATATGTGTCAGTATGAGTCAGTATGTCACTAAAGACATCAATATGTGTCAGTATGAGTCAGTATGTCACTAAAGACCATTAATGTGTCAGTATGAGTCAGTATGTCACTAAAGACATTAATATGTGTCAGTATGAGTCAGTATGTCACTAAAGACATTAATATGTGTCAGTATGAGTCAGTATGTCACTAAAGACATGAATGTGTCAGTATGAGTCAGTATGTCACTAAAGACATTAATATGTGTCAGTGTGAGTCAGTATGTCACTAAAGACATCAATATGAGTCAGTATGTCACTAAAGACATCAATATGTGTCAGTATGAGTCAGTATGTCACTAAAGACATTAATATGTGTCAGTGTGAGTCAGTATGTCACTAAAGACATTCATATGTTTCAGTGTGAGTCGGTATGTCACTAAAGACATCAATATGAGTCAGTATGTCACTAAAGACATCAATATGTGTCAGTATGAGTCAGTATGTCACTAAAGACATTAATATGTGTCAGTATGAGTCAGTATGTCACTAAAGACATTAATATGTGTCAGTGTGAGTCAGTATGTCACTAAAAACATCAATATGAGTCAGTATGTCACTAAAGACATCAATATGTGTCAGTATGAGTCAGTATGTCACTAAAGACATCAATATGTGTCAGTATGAGTCAGTATGTCACTAAAGACATTAATATGTGTCAGTGTGAGTCAGTATGTCACTAAAGACATCAATATGTGTGAGTGTGAGTCAGTATGTCACTAAAGACATTAATATGTGTGAGTGTGAGTCAGTATGTCACTAAAGACATCAATATGAGTCAGTATGAGTCAGTATGTCACTAAAGACATTAATATGTGTGAGTGTGAGTCAGTATTACATTTACATTTTACATTTTAGTCATTTAGCAGACGCTCTTATCCAGAGCGACTTACAGGAGCAATTAGGGTTAAGTGCCTTGCTCAAGGGCACATTTACGTCATTTAGCAGACGCTCTTATCCAGAGCGACTCACCAATTGGTGCGTTCACCCTATAGCCAGTGGGATAACCACTTTACAATTTTTTGGGGGGGGGGGGGGTAGAAGGATTACTTTATCCTATCCCAGGTATTCCTTAAAGAGGTGGGGTTTCAAATGTCTCCGGAAGGTGGTGAGTGACTCCGCTGTCCTGGCGTCGTGAGGGAGCTTGTTCCACCATTGGGGTGCCAGAGCAGCGAACACTTTTGACTGGGCTGAGCGGGAACTATGCTTCCGCAGAGGAAGGGGAGCCAGCAGGCCAGAGGTGGATGAACGCAATGCCCTCGTTTGGGTGTAGGGACTGATCAGAGCCCGAAGGTACAGAGGTGCCGTTCCCCTCACTGCTCCATAGGCAAGCACCATGGTCTTGTAGCGGATGCGAGCTTCAACTGGAAGCCAGTGGAGTGTGCGGAGGAGGGGGGTGACGTGAGAGAACTTGGGAAGGTTGAACACCAGACGGGCTGCGGCATTCTGGAGGAGTTGTAGGGGTTTAATGGCACAGGCAGGGAGGCCAGCCAACAGCGAGTTGCAGTAGTCCAGACGGGAGATGACAAGTGCCTGGATTAGGACCTGTGCCGCTTCCTGTGTAAGGCAGGGTCGTACTCTCCGAATGTTGTAGAGCATGAACCTGCAGGAGCGGGTCACCGCCTTGATGTTGGCGGAGAACGACAGGGTGTTGTCCAGGGTCACGCCTAGGCTCTTCGCACTCTGGGAGGAGGACACAGCGGAGTTGTCAACCGTGATGGCGAGATCATGGAACGGGCAGTCCTTCCCCGGGAGGAAGAGCAGCTCCGTCTTGCCAGGGTTCAGCTTGAGGTGGTGATCCGTCATCCATACTGATATGTCTGCCAGACATGCAGAGATGCGATTCGCCACCTGGTTATCAGAAGGGGGAAAGGAGAAGATTAGTTGTGTATCGTCAGCGTAGCAATGATAGGAGAGGCCATGTGAGGATATGACAGAGCCAAGTGACTTGGTGTATAGGGAGAAAAGGAGAGGGCCTAGAACTGAGCCCTGGGGGACACCAGTGGTGAGAGCACGTGGTGTGGAGACAGCTTCTCGCCACGCCACTTGGTAGGAGCGACCGGTCAGGTAGGACGCAATCCAGGAGTGAGCCGCGCCGGAGATGCCCAGCTCGGAGAGGGTGGAGAGGAGGATCTGATGGTTCACAGTATCAAAGGCAGCAGACAGGTCTAGAAGGACAAGAGCAGAGGAGAGAGAGTTAGCTTTAGCAGTGCGGAGAGCCTCCGTGACACAGAGAAGAGCAGTCTCAGTTGAATGACCAGTCCTGAAACCTGACTGGTTTGGATCAAGAAGGTCATTCTGAGAGAGATAGCAAGAGAGTTGGCTAAAGACGGCACGCTCAATAGTTTTGGAAAGAAAAGAAAGAAGGGATACTGGTCTGTAGTTGTTGACATCAGTGGGATCGAGTGTTGGTTTCTTGAGAAGGGGAGCAACTCTCGCTCTCTTGAAGACGGAAGGGACATGGCCAGCGGTCAAGGATGAGTTGATCAGCGAGGTGAGGTAGGGGAGAAGGTCACCGGAGATGGTCTGGAGAAGAGAGGAGGGGATGGGGTCAAGCGGGCAGGTTGTTGGGCGGCCTGCAGTCACAAGTCGCAGGATTTTATCTGGAGAGAGAGGGGAGAAAGAAGTCAAAGCATAGGGTAGGGCAGTGTGAGTAGGACCAGCAGTGTCATTAGACTTAACAAACGAGGATCGAATGTCGTCAACCTTCTTTTCAAAGTGGTCCACAGAGAGAGAGGAGGGGGGGGCGGGGGGGGGAGGATTCAGGAGGGAGGAAAATGTGGCAAAGAGCTTCCTAGGGTTAGAGGCAGATGCTTGGAATTTAGAGTGGTAGAAAGTGGCCTTAGCAGCAGAAACAGATGAAGAAAATGTAGAGAGGAGGGAGTGAAAAGATGCCAGGTCGGCAGGGAGTTTAGTTTTCTTCCATTTCCGCTCCGCTGCCCGGAGCTCTGTTCTGTGAGCTCGCAATGAGTCATCAAGCCACGGAGCTGGAGGGGAGGACCGAGCCGGCCGGGAGGATAGGGGACACAGAGAGTCAAAGGATGCAGAAAGGGAGGAGAGGAGGGTTGAGGAGGCAGAATCAGGAGATTGGAGGGAGAAGGATTGAGCAGAGGGAAGAGATGATAGGATGGAAGAGGAGAGAGTAGTGGGAGAGAGAGAGCGAAGGTTGCGGCGGCGCATTACCATCTGTGTAGGGGCAGAGTGAGTAGTGTGGGAGGAGAGCGAGAGAGAAAAGGAAACAAAGTAGTGGTCGGAGACATGGAGGGGAGTTGCAGTGAGATTAGTAGAAGAGCAGCATCTAGTAAAGATGAGGTCAAGCGTATTGCCTGCCTTGTGAGTAGGGGGGGACGGTGAGAGGGTGAGGTCAAAAGAGGAGAGGAGTGGAAAGAAGGAGGCAGAGAGAAATGAGTCAAATGTGGACATAGGGAGGTTGAAATCCCCCAAAACTGTGAGGGGTGAGCCATCCTCAGGAAAGGAACTTATCAGAACTTACCAGTATGTCACTAAAGACATCAATATGTGTCAGTATGAGTCAGTATGTCACTAAAGACATTAATATGTGTGAGTGTGAGTCAGTATGTCACTAAAGACATCAATATGTGTCAGTATGAGTCAGTATGTCACTAAAGACAATGTGTGTCAGTGTGAGTCAGTATGTCACTAAAGACATCAATATGTGTCAGTATGAGTCAGTATGTCACTAAAGACATCAATATGTGTCAGTATGAGTCAGTATGTCACTAAAGACATCAATATGTGTCAGTATGAGTCAGTATGTCACTAAAGACATCAATATGTGTCAGTGTGAGTCAGTATGTCACTAAATACATCAATATGTGTCAGTATGAGTCAGTATGTCACTAAAGACATCAATATGTGTCAGTATGAGTCAGTATGTCACTAAAGACATTAATGTGTCAGTATGAGTCAGTATGTCACTAAAGACAGTAATATATGTCAGTGTGAGTCGGTTCGGCACTAAAGACAGTAATATATGTCAGTGTGAGTCGGTTCGGCACTAAAGACAGTAATATGTGTCGGTGTGTTCCTGAGTGTTCCTGACTGTGTCTGACTGTGTTCCTGAGTGTGTCTGTTTTTACCCTCTAACCCTGTCATTACCATGGTTACGGAGCAGAGAGCACAGCTGGGCCCAGAGGCCACCTGTTCCAGTGTAGTGCTGCTGTTACCTACCTTTATCACTGATTTATACCTTACATTTACACCCTGTCGACACAGTGTACAGTGTGGTTTATAATGTCTTCTGTGTGTGTGTGTTTATGCAGGCTTGTGTGTGTGTGTGTTTATGCAGGCTTGTGTGTGTGTGTTCATGTGTGTGTGTGTTTGCGTGCGTGTGTGTGTCAGGTAGGAGAACACCTTGTTTTGACCTGAGAAGAGCATTATGTCATCTTTAGACTGGAGCATTAACCATGGTCTCCTCATAAAGGTCAACACGCTGCTGGTGGTTCACTGTCAGTCACTCAGCCTGTTTCAACACGGTTCTGGTGGTTCACTGTCAGTCACTCAGCCTGTTTCAACACTCTGCTGGTGGTTCGCTGTCAGTCACTCAGCCTGTTTCAACACGCTGCTGGTGGTTCGCTGTCAGTCACTCAGCCTGTTTCAACACTCTGCTGGTGGTTCACTGTCAGTCACTCAGCCTGTTTCAACACATTCAAAAACATTGTAAAGTGGTTATCCCACTGGCTATAAGGTGAATGCACCTATTTGTAAATCGCTCTGGATTAGAGCGTCTGCTAAATGACGTAAATGTAACACACTGCTGGTAGTTCACTGTCAGTCACTCAGCCTGTTTCAACACTCTGCTGGTAGTTCACTGTCAGTCACTCAGCCTGTTTCAACACTCTGCTGGTGGTTCACTGTCAGTCACTCAGCCTGTTTCAACACTCTGCTGGTGGTTCACTGTCAGTCACTCAGCCTGTTTCAACACGGTTCTGGTGGTTCACTGTCAGTCACTCAGCCTGTTTCAACACTCTGCTGGTGGTTCACTGTCAGTCACTCAGCCTGTTTCAACACGCTGCTGGTGGTTCACTGTCAGTCACTCAGCCTGTTTCAACACGCTGCTGGTGGTTCGCTGTCAGTCACTCAGCCTGTTTCAACACACTGCTGGTGGTTCACTGTCAGTCACTCAGCCTGTTTCAACACGCTGCTGGTGGTTCGCTGTCAGTCACTCAGCCTGTTTCAACACACTGCTGGTGGTTCACTGTCAGTCACTCAGCCTGTTTCAACACGCTGCTGGTGGTTCACTGTCAGTCACTCAGCCTGTTTCAACACGCTGCTGGTGGTTCGCTGTCAGTCACTCAGCCTGTTTCAACACGCTGCTGGTGGTTCGCTGTCAGTCACTCAGCCTGTTTCAACACTCTGCTGGTGGTTCACTGTCAGTCACTCAGCCTGTTTCAACACGCTGCTGGTGGTTCGCTGTCAGTCACTCAGCCTGTTTCAACACGCTGCTGGTGGTTCGCTGTCAGTCACTCAGCCTGTTTCAACACACTGCTGGTGGTTCGCTGTCAGTCACTCAGCCTGTTTCAACACGCTGCTGGTGGTTCACTGTCAGTCACTCAGCCTGTTTCAACACTCTGCTGGTGGTTCACTGTCAGTCACTCAGCCTGTTTCAACACGCTGCTGGTGGTTCACTGTCAGTCAGACAGACAGGGTCTATCTGGTCTGTCTCCGTAGTGTTGTACTAGCTAGCTGTGTGGACAGAATGGGTGTGGAGGGCCAGACACTTACGGCTACTGGCTAGTGGTTAAAGTCTCAATGTACTGTGGTCTAATAACTCTTCCAGTAACTACTAATACCAGACTGATGTGATAAAGTTGGAGAAAAGGGAGTTCTGAATCTCCATAAACTGTCAATTATTTTATTGATTTAATTAATTTAAGAAAAAACATATTCTATAAAGAAGTACTTGTATAATCTCTCTGTCTGGCTTTTTTTCTCTAACAATTTAAAGACAAGATCATATTCAAGAGCCTGATTGTTTTAATTGGTCTATTGAAACCCTGTTATTACAAAATCCTCTGACGTTTGCCCTTTCCAAAACAAACCCCCTTTACTGTGTTTAATGTCGACCTCTGAACCCCTGTCGTGCCTTCATCAGCCTCCTGCCAATGACGTGTGTCTGTGACACTGGCCTCTTGTCCTTGCTCTGCCCAGGCACTCTATAACCCTGTCACGGTGTACCTATACTTCTCCCACCTGAGTGCCGGTGTGTGTGTGTGTGTGCTTGCGTCAAGGGTCTGGGACTGGGCCCTACTAACGTTTATGCAGGAAGTAACCTCCAGTAATACTGACCATGGAGGAAGTGCTAAGTACGGAGAAGTAAATATGTGCCTTGTGGGATATCCCTCACAAGCCAGTGTGAAGTACTGGTTCTATATGTCCCTTCATGGCACCCATTATCTGATGTTTGAGGTAGAAGGATAGCCCTTAATAAGGACAGATGGCCCCGCCCCCAAGTACTGTATACTCACTGTATCAGGTATTCAGTGTTCCCACTAGAGAAATCAGGATGATTAGTCTGTCAACACCAAGACCAAGACTTCGCTAAGCAGCCTGGTCTCAGAGCCATACAAATCATACTATACGTATTTCTGTGCACCTCCAAGCCATATGATGCTGTATGTACTAATGGTCTAGTTACTGTAGACAGAAACAAAATAAAGTAGGGAGGTCGGTTGGGCGTATACCGCAACCATCTAGCAATCCAAAGGCTGCGCGTTTCGGGGACAACCGTAGCATTTTAGCTAACCCTTCCCCTAACCCTTATTCTAACCTTAACCCAATTCACCTATCCTGCTACGTAAATTCTCCCAACCTTTTACATAAATGATCCTAACCTTTGTCGTTAGTTCCCCTAACCACCAATGTAAATTCTCCCCGTCATTCTCCTGTTGTTACAGTGCATCAAGCAACCAGGTCTCAGAGAAAGTTGATAATACTATACATCCTCCAAGTAGTATGATAAGGTACGTCAGGTAGTATGATAAGGTACGTCATCCAATTCGTATGCTATTGTACAACTGGTTAAGACGTATGATACTATACGTCCTATATGATATTGTACGACCGCTATTCCATTCATAATACAACCTAAAGTATCACAATATAGCATAGGAAATGGAGTGTCACAGATTTACGTACAGAATAATATGAATTGCCCTGAGACCAGGTTGTACTAAGACAGAGTAGAGAGTGGGCTCAACACAGAGACAGGAGAAAGAAGTATCAGGCTTTAAACTAGAGCCAAGATCCTCAAGTAAGATCCACAGACGTTTGTGTGTTTGTATGTGTGTGTGTGTCACACCACTGCAGGTACAGAGGGGTCAGCTGTTCCAGTCTAGCAGAGCTTCACATGACCCATTGAACTCAGCCATGTCTGGAACACAAAGACCCAGCTACCTGGGAGGTCCGCATACACACACACACACACACTGGGTTGTCATGTGTGGGAGGTCTAAGGGAAGATCAGATGCCTTAGAGGGGAGGAATGAAAATGTGACGGGGGGAATGTGAGTCACTGGAGTCAGGGAGAGTATGGTCGAGGGAGTGTGTGGCTGTCATATGTGTGCATGTATGGGAGAGTGGATGGGAAGAGTGTGTGTGGTTGTGTTTAGGTGTGTTTGTGTGTCTGTGTTTTTGTATGTATGGTGGGAGGTATGTGAAATACTACCCTACTTCCCTTTCCCCTGGTCTTCACTTTCCCCTGTTCTTCCCCTGGTCTCCCCTTTCCCCTGGTCTTCCCTTTCCCCTGGTCTTCCCTTTCCCCTGGTCTTCCCCTGGTCTCCCCTTCCCCTGGTCTTCCCCTGGTCTTCCCTTCCCCTGGTCTTCCCCTGGTCTTCACTTTCCCCTGTTCTTCCCCTGGTCTCCCCTTTCCCCTGGTCTCCCCTTCCCCTGGTCTCCCCTTCCCCTGGTCTCCCCTTCCCCTGGTCTTACCCTGGTCTCCCCTTCCCTGGTCTTCCCCTGGTCTTCCCTTTCCCCTGGTCTCCCCTTCCCCTGGTCTTCCCTTCCCCTGGTCTTCCCCTGGTCTCCCTTTACCCTGGTCTTCCCTTTCCCCTGGTCTTCCCCTGGTCTTCACTTTCCCCTGTTCTTCCCCTGGTCTCACCTTTCCCCTGGTCTCCCCTTCCCCTGGTCTTCGCCTGGTCTCCCCTTCCCCTGGTCTTCCCCTGGTCTCCCCTTTCCCCTGGTCTTCCCCTGGTCTCCCCTTCCCCTGGTCTTCCCCTGGTCTCCCCTTCCCCTGGTCTCCCCTTTCCCTGGTCTCCCCTTCCCCTGGTCTTCGCCTGGTCTCCCCTTCCCCTGGTCTTCCCCTGGTCTCCCCTTTCCCCTGGTCTTCCCCTGGTCTCCCCTTCCCCTGGTCTTCCCCTGGTCTCCCCTTCCCCTGGTCTCCCCTTTCCCTGGTCTCCCCTTCCCCTGGTCTTCCCCTGGTCTCCCCTTCCCCTGGTCTCCCCTTCCCCTGGTCTCCCCTTCCCCTGGTCTTCCCCTGGTCTTCCCTTCCCCTGGTCTTCCCCTGGTCTTCCCTTCCCCTGGTCTTCCCTTCCCCTGGTCTTCCCTTCCCCTGGTCTCCCCTTCCCCTGGTCTTCCCTTCCCCTGGTCTCTCCTTCCCCTGGTCTTCCTCTTATCTCTCTCACTCCCTGAGAAAAAGACTTTAGCCCCTGAGTCTGTAGAAAAGGGACAGGGGTAAAAGCGTGAACAAACAGGATTTCTTTATTACCTGTTACTTTAGAGCAGCTGGTGGGTAACGACCCAAATTTGGGAGGTTCTGAATGGGTCACGTGTCTGAGTAAAAATACTCCAGTCTGAACTTAAACAACTAAAACCAGGTAGAAAGTGTGTAGAAATGATAATGAACCTATATCCTTTATTACTTGAACTTCTGTAAAAAAAGATTCAATCACAGTATTTTCAATATAGCATTATTAGCATCGCTATTTACCGGGTTTGGCTGATTTTGTGGTCTCAAACCAGTGAGCTTATCATTCTTCATCAAGAATATGGGCAAAATTGAATTATTTACAAAGAAAAATGTGTGACTGTTGTTCCCTTGTCATATAATTGGTACATTTACTATCAACATAGCATTAAAAATACACTGAACCAAAATATAACACCAACATGTGTTGGTCCCATGTTCCATGAGCTGAAATAAAAGATCCCAGAAAAAAGCTAATTTCTCTCAAATTGTGTGCACAAATTTGTTTACATCCCTGTAAGTGAGCATTTCTCCTTTGCCAAGACAATCCATCTACCTGACAGGTGTGGCATTTCAAGAAGCTGATTAAACAGCATGATCATTACACAGATGCAAGGCCGCTTTAAAATGTGCAGTTTTGTCACACAGCACAATGCCACGTACTGTATGTCTCAAGTTTTGAGGGAGCATGCAATTGGAATGCTGACTGCAGGAATGTCCACCAGAGCTGTTGCCAGAGAGTTGAATGTTAATTTCGCTACCATAAGCCACATCCATCGTCGTTTTAGAGAATTTGGCAGTACGTCCAACCGGCCTCACAACCACAGACCATGTGTAACCACGCCAGCCTAGGACCTCCACATCCAGCTTGCACAACCGAAGGATTTCTGTCAAAAACTGTCAGAAACCGTCTCAGGGAAGCTCATCTAAATGCCCGTCATCCTCATCAGGGTCTTAACCTGACTGCAGTTAGGCGTCGTAACCGAATTCAGTGGGCAAATGCTCACCTTTGATGGCTACTGGCACGCTGGAGAAGTGTGCTCTTCACGGATGAATCCCGGTTTCAACTGTACCGGGCAGATCACGTGTCTGGCGTCGTGTGGGCGAGCGGTTTGCTAGAGCCCCATGGTGGCGTTGGGGTTATGGTATGGGCAGGCAAAAGCTACAGACAATGAACACAATTGCATTTCATCAATGGCAATTTGAATGCACAGAGATACTGTGACGAGATCCTGAGGCCCATTGTGGTGCCATTCATCCGCCACCATCACCTCATGTTTCAGCATGATAATGCACGGCCCCATGTTGCAAGGATCTGTACACAATTCCTGGAAGCTGAAAATGTCACAGTTCTTCCATGGCCTGCATACTCACCAGACATTTCACCCATTGAGCATGTTTGGGATGCTCTGGATCGACGTGTACGACAGCGTGTTCCAGTTCCCGCCAATATCCAGCAACTTTGCACAGCCATTGAAGAGGAGTGGGACAACATTCCACAGGCCACAATCAACAGCCTGATCAACTCTATGCGAAGGAGATGCATTGCGCTGCATGAGGCGAATGGTGGTCACACCAGATACTGACTGGTTTTCTTCTCCATGCCCCTTCTTCTTTTTTTAAAAGTTGTCTATGACCAACAGATTAATATCTGTATTCCCAGTCATTTGAAATCCATAGATTAGGGCCTAATGAATTTATTTCAACTGACTGATTTCCTTATATGGAAATCTTTGTTCAGCGTAGTTTTCCAGATTGCGTTTTGGCACACAAAAAATCACGCTGTGAATATTGCATCTCGCCTGAGACAATCTGGATCAATTTGGGTCCCTAGGCAAAACCAGTTGAGAACCAATGCTTCCTGTGTCTGCCTCTGGGTGGTCAGGGTCCAGCTAGGATGGTTAATGTTCACTATTCCCTACATAGTGCACTACTTTTGACCAGGGCCCATAGGGCACTATATAGGGAATAGGGTGCCATTTGGGACACTATTAATATTCAGCAACATGTTTGAACAGAATATGAACTTTCTGCACTTCCCCTTGTCTCACTCAGTAACTTTCCATACACAAAGTTCCTATTCACCCTTCATTGACCCCCAAATATACATTTCTTATGCATGTAAAGTAATCACTAAGTGCTAGTATGGTAACATGAATAAGTATATTTCAAGCTAGAATCCAACACTGCTAAGGAGGTCAGATACAGCTAAATGGCTCAAGTACATTAGCACTGTAGAAGCAGTGCCTGTATCGATTACCAAGCTATGTGGTAACCATATAGATTATATATTGTAGGCTAGAGTGTTGTGTCCAGTAAAGTGTGTTCATTGATTGTGTACGGAGCCTGCTGCAGAACTCACTGAGGTCAATCACACGGCAGCAGAGCAGTCGATACTTTCATTAAGCACAATGCCAACCACATGGTGATTGATGTGGGTCGTCCGGCACCTCTAGTTTTCTACTGCTATAGTACTTGAGTACCTGTTATAGGATATCAGCTCTGATACTGTGCATACTGCTTATAGTAGGCGTGACACAGGTGGCTGGTGGCACCTTAATTGTGGAGGACAGGCTCATAGTAATGTCTGGAACGGAATTAATGGAATGGTTTCCATGTGTTTGATACCATTCCATTCACTCCATTCCAGCCATTATTATGAGCCGTCCTCCCCTCAGCAGCCTCCTGTGAGGCAAAATTGACTGCTTTAAGTTATCAAAATGGTATATCTCATATAAATAAATGATAATAAATGCCATTCATCAAATGCTTTTAACAAATGGGACATACATTAATCTGTGCATACATTTTGTGTGAGTGGCCCCAGCTGGAATCAAACCCACGACCCCGATGTTACTAGGATGCACTGTATATGAAGCCCGGTAGGGTACACTTTAAGTGAGTGCCGTCACCATTTTCATTCCATGTTGTCAAGCCGTGCTGAGGACAGAAGGATCCATAGTGTTCCACTTCCTCTCCAGATCCTTTCATCAGGCCTCAGTCTTGACCTATATAAGTGCTGTGTAATTAATAGTCACCCAAAATAACCCCCTCTACTCTCTCTCCTCTGGTCAATACAGACTCATATTACAAAGGGACCTGCGGCCGAATCCTTTCTAGTAAAAATTGATTAGTATATCATCCTTTGAGCCGCTCTGTTACGGCTATGTCCTGTTGCTGTCACAGGGTGGTGGGGTGTTGACCTTATTATAGGGGGTTACGGCTATGTCCTGTTGCTGTCACAGGGTGGTGGGGTGTTGACATTATTATAGGGGGTTACGGCTATGTCCTGTTGCTGTCACAGGGTGGTGGGGTGTTGACATTATTATAGGGGGGGGGGGGTGTTGATACTATTATGGGGGGGTGTGGGGGGGTAGAGGGTGGGGTGTTGATACTATTATAGGGGGTTACGGCTATGTCCTGTTGCTGTCACAGGGTGGTGGGGTGTTGACCTTATTATAGGGGGTTACGGCTATGTCCTGTTGCTGTCACAGGGTGGTGGGGTGTTGACCTTATTATAGGGGGTTACGGCTATGTCCTGTTGCTGTCACAGGGTGGTGGGGTGTTGACATTATTATGGGGGGGGGGGGGGGGGGGGGTGTTGATACTATTATGGGGGGTGTGATGGGGTAGAGGGTGGGGTGTTGATACTATTATGGGGGGTGGGGTGGGGTACCGGGTGGGGTGTTGATACTATTATGGGGGGTGTGGTGGGGGTAGAGGGTGGGGTGTTGATACTATTATGGGGGGTGGGGTGGGGGGGTAGAGGGTGGGGTGTTGATACTATTATGGGGGGTGTGGTGGGGTAGAGGGTGGGGTGTTGATACAATTATGGGGGGGGGGGGTGGGGTATAGGGGTGTTGACATCTTGCGTAATGTTATGAAGGGGCCTATGTGTTTCTATGTCTAGTTTTGGTGAGGAGAGGTTAGCATTGTAAAGAAAAAAAGAGATTAGATGGAGGGCCTCACACACACTCCATGTATGTTGTTGACCGATATACTGTGAAAGAACCGGACGGTTAATAGTTGAATACACAACTAGGCTGAAGCTGTCCATGTTTCCCATTCAGTACAGTAATGCAATAAACACACACATTAAACCCTTTAAACCCTTGATTACCACTGAGACCACCAGACCACTGCACTGAATGACGCCAATTCATCAGATTAAATAATCAATGTGTTCCCCTGAAGCAAAGAACAGACCTCTCTCTCAATCTCTTCTAATGCCGCTGCAATTAGGATGTTAAGTGTTTTCTATTAATCTGCACCGTTCATTCTCTCAGTCCCCAGTGGAGCTTTTTATTCTTAAACGCCCAATGCAGCCATTTTTATATCAATATCAAATCATTTCTGTGTAACAATTAGTACCTTACTGTAATAGATTCCCATTAAAAGTAGATTGTTAGCAAAAAACGATTTCTCAAGCAAGAATTTTACTAGGACGATCTGAGTAGGGAGTGGAAAACTGAAAACTAGGGGAGAGGTTTGGAACTCTCTTTCTTATTGGTCTATTAACCAATTTACAGCATGGTGATGTCACCATGGAAATCCTGCTGTCACAATGGAAAGCCTACTGATTAGAAGGTCCTGTGTAGATTGTAGTTTCAACCAACAACTATCAGGAAATAACACTGATCACATTTTTGCACACTTTTACAGCTTTAGTTTCATCAGCTGTTGTTCAATATGATATAAAACACAGGAAAAACAGCATTTTGAATGCACTGTGCCTTTAAGGATGTGGACATGCAGGTTTTGATTCCTTCATCTCATTCTCAATCTAAACCCCAAGAAGCTCTCCTACACAAAGGACTTCTTAGATATTACATCCTCAGACTCTGACACTTGCTAAAGCACAACAGTGCTCAGATACTTGAATAGCTGCTGACCAAGTTCTAAAATACTTAAATAGCTGCTGACCAAGTTCTCAAATACTTAAATAGCTGCTGACCAAGTTCTAAAATACTTAAATAGCTGCTGACCAAGTTCTCAAATACTTAAATAGCTGCTGACCAAGTTCTCAAATACTTAAATAGCTGCTGACCAAGTTCTCAAATACTTAAATAGCTGCTGACCAAGTTCTCAGATACGTGAATAGCTGCTGACCTAGTTCTCAGACACTTGAATAGCTGCTGACCAAGTTCTCAGATACTTGAAAAGCTGCTGACCAAATTCTCAGATACTTGAATAGTTGCTGACCAAGTTCTCAGATACTTGAAAAGCTGCTGACCAAGTTCACAAAACCAAAAAACGGGGACAAACAACACTTCTGAAGAAAGAGAAGAGAAAACAGTTGATCACTGCATTGAAGCATTTATCTGTGTGTGTAGTATCAGACACACACACACACACACACACACACACACACACACACACACACACACACACACACACACACACACACACACACACACACACACAGACACACACACACACACACACACACACACACACACACACACACACACACACACACACAAACACACACACAGACACACAAAACGTTTTATTGAATGTCAAATGTATTTCCTGGCTCTAAGTATCACGTGATTTAAAAGAAGAACATGGGCCTTATGAGAGAACCACAAACTGTCTGTTTCACCATACATGCAGAACATGTACAGGATACAATGCAACAGAGACAGACCATTTCTCCTAATAGACAGAAAAACGGTCACCAGAAGTTCATCCTCTTTTATGACCGAGAATTTACATAATTGTGACACTGAAGTGATGAATGCATACTTAATTAAGTCAATGCATATAACCTCGAGATCGAAGAAGTTTCCCTTTGTACTAGCCTTTGCATTTTGAAGTGACTGCTTATACCCCAGAGCACTCTGCATAAAGCTGTTACCTCCACCACAACCACGGACTCAACTCTTCTCCTTTACCTTTACAGAGTCAAACTTGTTTCTGAAGATCTCTATCTAAAACAGTCATGGAAGCCATACTGTCAGCCAGTGAGTGCCAAGCAGAGGAACAGAAAGACTTACTGCTATCACTGAGAGCCACAGTGGAAACAGAGTTCTGCACTCCAAGAGCTGAGAGCCACCGTGGAGGAACTGAAGAGAGAGAACAGAGACAGACCGAAGGTAGCTTTCTCAGCTTCACTGTCTGAAACCAATGGACCATACCGATATCACCCTGGTCTACAAGCATGTCTTCACCAACATTGGCAAAGCTTACAGTCCGGTGACTGGCATCTTTAAGGCATCGGTGAGTGGAATCTACTACTTCAGATACACAGCCTTTGGATTGAACTCCATACATAGAAGAGTGTCCCTGTACAAAGGAGGACAATTGATGGTGACTGTGACTGACCATAGCACACCACATGATGGAGAAGACAGTGGATCCAATGGTGTCACGCTGCAGCTGGAAGAAGGGGAAGAGGTCTACACACGTCTTAAAGCAGAACATCAGGTCTATGATGATGGGGCTCACCACACCACCTTCACTGGATTTCTGATCTGCAGTTAGGAAGCAGAGTAACAATTGTTAGCAAAAACTAGCATTTGATTACAAAGTCAAATTTCTGCTTTTTTATTCAGTAAAACTGTTAATGAATAGATGTTAACCATTTAAGATTTTACAACATTATCTAAACTAAAATAGAAAAACATTGAAACTAGGTTTTGATAACAGTGAAAATCCTTTAACTTTTTTTATTTGCTACTGAAATACATCGACTGTGGTGTTTTATGCGATGCTTAAGACAATGAGTTGTATGTATGTTTGATTTCCAATAAGATTAATAAGATACACATTGAAATGTCTAAGTTAGTAAAACATATTGAGAGATGTACAGTATGCATGAATATCTAATCTGTTCTTCTTTTAAATTAATTTGTACATGTTTATTTACACATTGTGCCAATCTGGGATAGGAGGCTGTCTTTGACAATGTTCCATGAAATTCATCATTGTATATACTCTAATAATTTCCTAGCATGATTGATGAGGTGCTATGGAAAATATGACTGCCATAACAGTGAGTATGTTTGGGACACAGGCAATCAGAAAGGAGTGAATGACTTGTTTGGCTTTCCATTTCATTTGGTGCCAGCACCCTGTATGTTATTTAAAGACAATCTGGACGTGCTCTAGTATGAGTCTACATGATGTCAGGCATAAAATATCGATCCGTCATTCTGGACAACATAAATTATACAATATTGGTCCGTCATTCTGGATAACATAAATTGAAAACATCAACTCCCTCTTTCCGGAACTTTTTTGGGCATGCATACTGAAAATTCATGCATATTTAGGTTCTCCAAAATATGTCCTCATGGCTCACAGACAGATGGTTTGCGTCACTGATACAGTATGAGTGTGAATGGAAAAGAGCCTGTTTGCATTAGGAGTACTGTATGTGGAATGACAGCAGCCTTGCACTGACCACTGTTTGACCCTGGTTATTGCCTATCTTTTACATTCTGTAATTTCCTCAACTCTCAGGTGGTTCAGTGGTTGACATCATGCTTGTATAGAGAGGGAAAAGTTATCCACACACATAGTCCATGGCTTTATATGTAACACACTGAGGTGCAAGGTCATTGGATGTCAGGGAGAGATGGAGGAGGGAAGTGGAGAAGGATGGAGAGTTGGAGGGAGGTGGAGAAGGATGGAGAGTTGGAGGGAGGTGGAGGATGGAGAGTTGGAGGGAAGTGGAGAAGGATGGAGAGTTGGAGGGAGGTGGAGAAGGATGGAGAGTTGGAGGGAGGTGGAGGATGGAGAGTTGGAGGGAAGTGGAGAAGGATGGAGAGTTGGAGGGAGGTGGAGAAGGATGGAGAGTTGGAGGGAGGTGGAGAAGGATGGAGAGTTGGAGGGAGGTGGAGAAGGATGGAGAGTTGGAGGGAGGTGGAGAAGGATGGAGAGTTGGAGGGAGGTGGAGAAGGATGGAGAGTTGGAGGGAGGTGGAGAAGGATGGAGAGTTGGAGGGAGGTGGAGAAGGATGGAGAGTTGGAGGGAGGTGGAGAAGGATGGAGAGTTGGAGGGAGGTGAAGGATGGAGAGTTGGAGGGAGGTGGAGGATGGAGAGTTGGAGGGAGGTGGAGAAGGATGGAGAGTTGGAGGGAGGTGGAGAAGGATGGAGAGTTGGAGGGAGGTGGAGAGTTGGAGAGTTGGAGGGAGGTGGAGAAGGATGGAGAGTTGGAGGGAGGTGGAGAAGGATGGAGAGTTGGAGAGAGGTGGAGAAGGATGGAGAGTTGGAGGGAGGTGAAGAAGGATGGAGAGTTGGAGGGAGGTGGAGAAGGATGGAGAGTTGGAGGGAGGTGGAGAAGGATGGAGAGTTGGAGGGAGGTGAAGGATGGAGAGTTGGAGGGAGGTGGAGAAGGATGGAGAGTTGGAGAGTTGGAGGGAGGTGGAGAGTTGGAGGGAGGTGAAGGATGGAGAGTTGGAGGGAGGTGGAGAGTTGGAGGGAGGTGAAGAAGGATGGAGAGTTGGAGGGAGGTGAAGAAGGATGGAGAGTTGGAGGGAGGTGAAGAAGGATGGAAAGTTGGAGGGAGGTGAAGAAGGATGGAGAGTTGGAGGTAGAGAGATAATTATAGAGGGTTGGAGAGAGGGAGAGATATTGAGATGCATAATGAGGGGAAGAAAGGTGGAAAGAGTTTGAAGGGTTCAGCCTAGACCATGAGGGAGGGGGGAACCTAGGTTAAGACAACGGAAGTCCAATCAGGGACATGAGGGAGGGGAGACAGCGGGGTGGGAAACGACTGACGCCCTGGTTAACTAAAACTCTGCCTGACTACAATTAAGAAGAAGGAAGTACCATATAAAGGCTCATTGTTTAAGAAACTCTCAACTGTCAACCGTCAAACTGTCAAACTGTCAGACTGTCAGACTGTCCACTGTCAGACTGTCAAACTGTTAGACGTCAACTGTCAAACCATCAGACTGTCAGACTGTCAACTGTCAAACCATCAGACCGTCAGACCGTCAAACCATCAAACCGTCAACTGTCAACTGTCAGACTGTCAGACTGTCAAACTGTCAGACTGTCAGACTGAAGGGAGGGGTAAGAGTGCCTTGGCCACATTATGACCCATGGTCATATTTTGCACACAATTACACGAACACGCACGCACGCACATTAACCATATTGCACACGACACTCACCATTTTTGCACACCTACCCACCATTCTGCGCATGATACTTGTCAAAGCTGTATCAACCTATCAAGTAACAATCTGATATGTTAGCCCCAGTTTTAAAGTATAAAAAGCGTATGATAGCTTACTGATTTTTGAAAACATCTCCATAGGCTGAAAAAAACAGTAGGCTGAAAAATACTGTAGGCTGACAAATACTGTACTGATGAAGAGCTGCTGAATAAAGTCTTGCCATCCTAAAGAAGTTCAGTTTGAGTATTCTTTAAGTCCACCTGCCCTTTAAGTTGGAAAGGTGCAGAGAGGTGCAGTAGAGAGAGTAGGAGGGATGGGTAGAGATGGAGAGAGGGGGACAGAAGTTGAGAGAGAAAGGTATTGTTACAAGGTCGTGAGAGCAGACCATTACCAAGGCCCCACATCGCTCTCCTCAATTAGATTTCATAACAATCAATCAGCAATATAAGATTTGCTCTGGGCACAACCAGATGTGTGCGTGTGTGTGTTACGTAATATCATTGTTCAACTGGAACATCTTTTTAAGAATACCTTTAAGGTGATATCATTTATTCAGAAGACACTTCAGCTAAACAATAGCAGATGTGGCAATATAATTGAGCACACATTGGCAACATAGCTCACGTAAACATGCACAGCCTCCATCCCAATGTAGTGCACTATGTAGGGAACAGGGTGCCATTTGGGACACAGCAACATTCAGATCGTTCGGAAGGTTATGTAAGATAAGATCACAATGTTCTTTTCAGAATACCAAACCTGCTTAGCAAATCAAAACTCATTCAGTCAACCCCAAGTGAGTTCACCAGGGCAGAAACGGAGGAAACATTTGCCCTAAGAAATGTGGGTTTTATAAAAACAGGATATCCACTACTTAAATAATAACAGAAACAACAACTGTTTCTATTCCAAACAGGTGAAGGGAATTATGTCATTTAATCTGGTGCCTTTATGGGTAAATGTTGACACTCACACTTATCTGTGTCAGGTCGATAGAACTACATCCTGTCTGCTAGCGTCTGCGTCTGATACAAGGTCATTGGTGGTTTTATTCGTTTCACTCCAATGGGCCTAAAAATGTCATTTTCTACTGTCCTGTAGGTAAAATGAAGGTAGTACTGTATTTAGAGGGTCAACAGTTATTAACCACCAACACCAATAGCAGACAGTGACTCCTGTGTTTATTAACAGTTACTGTTGCTTCTTTCATCGGAGCGTAGCCAACATTATAAGTGGTTAACTTCCTGTTGTCTTCAGGGCTGTGTCATTAATTAATTAATTAATTCATTCATTCCTATTTCCGGCCCACATCCTCATTCCTGGTCCTGGGGTCTGGTCCCCTACAGTCATAACACTGAGTGGTCTTGGGGTCTGGTCTGGTCACCTGCAGTCATAACTCTGAGTGGTCCTGGGGTCTGGTCTGGTCCCTTACAGTCATAACACTGAGTGGTCCTGGGGCTTGGTCTGGTCCCCTACAGTCATAACACTGAGTGGTCCTGGGGTCTGGTCTGGTCCCCTACAGTCATAACACTGAGTGGTCCTGGGGTCTGGTCTGGTCACCTACAGTCATAACACTGAGTGGTCCTGGGGTCTGGTCTGGTCCCCTACAGTCATAACACTGAGTGGTCCTGGGGTCTGGTCTGGTCACCTACAGTCATAACACTGAGTGGTCCTGGGGTCTGGTCTGGTCACCTACAGTCATAACACTGAGTGGTCCTGGGGTCTGGTCACCTTTTATTTTTATTTTATTTATTTCACCTTTATTTAACCAGGTAAACCAGTTGAGAACAAGTTCTCATTTACAACTGCGACCTGGCCAAGATAAAGCAAAGCAGTGCGATTAAAAACAACAACACAGAGTTACATATGGGGTAAAACAAAACAAAGTCAAAAATACAACAGAAATACATATATATGAGTGTGTGCAAATGTAGCAAGTTATGGAGGTAAGGCAATAAATAGGCTATAGTGCAAAATAATTACAATTAGTATTAACACTGGAATGATAGATGTGCAAGAGATGATGTGCAAATAGAGATACTGGGGTACAAATGAGCAAAATAAATAACAATATAGGGATGAGGTAGTTGGGCGGGCTAATTTCAGATGGGCTGTGTACAGGTGCAGTGATCGGTAAGGTGCTCTGACAACTGATGCTTAAAGTTAGTGAGGGAGATAAGTGTCTCCAGCTTCAGAGATTTTTGCAATTTGTTCCAGTCATTGGCAGCAGAGAACTGGAAGGAATTGCGGCCAAAGGAGGTGTTGGCTTTGGGGATGACCAGTGAGATATACCTGCTGGAGCGCAGACTACGGGTGGGTGTTGCTATGGTGACCAATGAGCTAAGATAAGGCGGGGATTTGCCTAGCAGTGATTTATAGATGGCCTGGAGCCAGTGGGTTTGGCGACGAATATGTAGTGAGGACCAGCCAACAAGAGCGTACAGGTCACAGTGGTGGGTATTATATGGGGCTTTGGAGACAAAACGGATGGCACTGTGATAGACTACATCCAATTTGCTGAGTAGAGTGTTGGAGGCTATTTTGTAAATGACATCGCCGAAGTCAAGGATCGGTAGGATAGTCAGTTTTACGAGGGCATGTTTGGCAGCATGAGTGAAGGAGGCTTTGTTGCGAAATAGGAAACCGATTCTAGATTTAACTTTGGATTGGAGATTCTTAATGTGAGTCTGGAAGGAGAGTTTACAGTCTAACCAGACACCTAGATATTTGTAGTTGTCCACATACTCTAGGTCAGACCCGTCGAGAGTAGTGATTCTAGTCGGGTGGGCGGGTGCAAGCAGCGTTCGGTTGAAGAGCATGCATTTAGTTTTACTAGTGTTTAAGAGCAGTTGGAGGCTACTGAAGGAGTGTTGTATGGCATTGAAGCTCGTTTGGAGGTTTGTTAACACAGTGTCCAATGAAGGGCCAGATGTATACAAAATGGTGTCGTCTGCGTAGAGGTGGATCTGAGAGTCACCAGCAGCAAGAGCGACGTCATTGATATACACAGAGAAAAGAGTCGGCCCAAGAATTGAACCCTGTGGCACCCCCATAGAGACTGCCATAGGTCCAGACAACAGGCCCTCCGATTTGACACATTGAACTCTATCTGAGAAGTAGTTGGTGAACCAGGCGAGGCAGTCATTTGAGAAACCAAGGCTATTTAGTCTGCCAATAAGAATGCGGTGGTTGACAGAGTCGAAAGCCTTGGCCAGGTCAATGAAAACGGCTGCACAGTACTGTCTATTATCGATCGCGGTTATAATATCGTTTAGGACCTTGAGCGTGGCTGAAGTGCACCCATGACCAGCTCGGAAACCGGATTGCATAGCGGAGAAGGTACGGTGGGATTCGAAATGGTCAGTGATCTGTTTGTTGACTTGGCTTTCAAAAACGTTTGAAAAGCAGGGCAGGATGGATATGGGTCTGTAACAGTTTGGATCTAGAGTGTCACCCCCTTTGAAGAGGGGGATGACCGCGGCAGCTTTCCAATCTCTGGGGATCTCAGACGTTACGAAAGAGAGGTTGAACAGGCTAGTAATAGGGGTTGCGACAATTTCGGCGGCTAGTTTTAGAAAGAAAGGGTCCAGATTGTCTAGCCCAGATGATTTGTAGGGGTCCAGATTTTGCAGCTCTTTCAGAACATCAGCTGTCTGGATTTGTGTGAAGGAGAAGCGGGGGGGGCATGGGCAAGTTGCAGCGGAGGGTGCAGAGCTGGTGGCCAGGGTAGTGGTAGCCAGGTGGAAAGCATGGCCAGCCGTAGCAAAATGCTTGTTGAAATTCTCGATTATTGTAGATTTATCGGTGGTGATAGTGTTTCCTAGCCTCAGTGCAGTGGGCAGCTGGGAGGAAGTGCTCTTATTTTCCATGGACTTTACAGTGTCCCAAAACTTTTTGGAGTTAGTGCTACAGGATGCAAATGTCTGTTTGAAAAAGTTAGCCTTTGCTTTCCTAACTGCTTGTGTATATTGGTTCCTAACTTCCCTGAAAAGTTGCATATCGCGGGGGCTATTTGATGCTAATGCAGTACGCCACAGGATGTTTTTGTGCTGGTCAAGGGCAGTCAAGTCTGAGGAGAACCAGGGGCTATATCTGTTCTTAGTTCTGTATTTTTTGAATGGGGCATGTTTATTTAAGATTGAGAGGAAATTACTTTTAAAGAACAACCAGGCATCCTCTACTGACGGAATGAGATCTATATCCATCCAGGATACCTGGGCCAGGTCAATTAGGAAGGCCTGCTCGCTGAAGTGTTTTTGGGAGCGTTTGACAGTGATGAGGGGTGGTCGTTTGACCGCGGACCCGTTACGGACGCAGGCAATAAGGCAGTGATCGCTGAGATCCTGGTTGAAGACAGCGGAGGTGTATTTAGAGGGTAAGTTAGTCAGGATGATATCTATGAGGGTACCCATGTTTACGGATTTAGGGTTGTACCTGGTAGGTTCGTTGATAATTTGTGTGAGATTGAGGGCATCTAGTTTAGATTGTAGGATGGCCGGGGTGTTAAGCATATCCCAATTTAGGTCACCAAGCAGTACGAACTCTGAGGATAGATGGGGGGCAATCAATTCACATATGGTGTCCAGGGCACAGCTGGGGGCTGAGGGGGGTCTGTAGCAAGCGGCAACAGTGAGAGATTTATTTCTGGAAAGGTGTATTTTTAGAAGTAGAAGCTCAAACTGTTTGGGCACAGACCTGGATAGTATGATAGAGCTCTGCAGGCTATCTCTACAGTATATTGCAACTCCACCCCCTTTGGCAGTTCTATCTAGACGGAAAATGTTATAGTTGGGGATGGACATTTCAGAATTTTTGGTGGCCTTCCTAAGCCAGGATTCAGACACTGCTAGAACATCAGGGTTGGCGGAGTGTGCTAACGCAGTGAATAACTCAAACTTAGGAAGGAGACTTCTGATATTTACGTGCAGAAAACCAAGACTTTTACGGTTACAGAAGTCAACAAATGATAGCTCCTGGGGAGTAGGAGTGATACTGGGAGCTGCAGGGCCTGGGTTAGCCTCTACATCACCAGAGGAACAGAGGAGGACTAGAATAAGGATACGACTAAAGGCTTTAAGAACTGGTCTTCTAGTGCGTTGGGTACATAGAATAAAGGGGGCAGTTCTCCAGGCGTTGTAGAAAAGATTCAGGGCATTATGTACAGAAAAGGATATGGAAGGATATGAGTACAGTTCAGGTAACCCTAAGCGTTGGGTAACAATGAAAGAGATAGCGTCACTGGAGGCACCGATTGAGCCGGTCTCGGCGTGTATGGGGGGTGGAACAAAGGAACTATTTGAGGCAGTTTGAGAGGGACTAGGGGTTCTACAGTGAAATTGTATAATAAGAACTAACCCAAACAGCAATAGGCAAGGCATAATTGACATGGGAGAGAGGCATAAAGCAGTCACAGGTGTTATTAGAGAGAGCTAAGACAACAACTGGAAATAGCGATAACGTTTGGGCTAGGCTAAACAGAATAAACAGGACAGGGTACTGTGTAAAGGAACAGTCCAGCAGGCATCAGCTGTGCAGCTGAGTGATCATAAGGTCCAGTGAACAGCAATATGTGAGTCCGAGAGCAGTTCAAATTGGTGCTTCAGCACAGCTAGCAGGGAGCACAGTTGTAGTTTGCGTGTGCTAGCGGGCCGGGGCTGGCAGATGGATCTTCGTGGTCGTCGCAACGGGAAGCCTGTTGAAACCACATCAGAATATTTCGTCGGCAGACCAGTCGTGTTGGATCGGCGGGGCTCAGTGTCAACACTAGGAGGTCCCGTCCGGTTGACAGAGAGGTAGATAGCTGGGAGATGGGCCTGAGGCTAGCTCAAGGCTAACTGGTGCTTGCTATAGGGCAATGGTAATCAGCCAACAACAGGTTGCAGCTAGCTAGCTGGTTGCGATGATCCGGCGCTAGGGTCCAGTGATTCCGGCAGAAAGTCCAATAAGTTCTGGGTCGATAGCACGCTGTGCAGACTGGCCGACGAATTGTCCAGGCTAGAGCTAGAGCTGGCTGGTGGATAGTGTAGGCCACGGACAGTGGTGAAGACGCTAACGGTGACTAATAACAAGTAGCCATTCAGTTGCAGCTACTCTATTTTCAGCTTACGGTTCTTGATGAAAGTTATAAAGAAATAGTAGAATCCTTTCCACGTTGGGTGAGGCGGGTTGCAGGAGAGTATATTTAGTTAAAGAATGAAAAGTAAAAATTGAGAAATATATACAAAATAGACAAAAAAACAAGAAACGGGATATTTACACAGGGACAATGAATAAAAGCGACCGCACTGCTACGCCATCTTGGAACACACCTACAGTCATAACACTGAGTGGTCCTGGGGTCTGGTCTGGTCCCCTACAGTCATAACACTGAGTGGTCCTGGGGTCTGGTCTGGTCCCCTACAGTCATAACACTGAGTGGTCCTGGGGTCTGGTCTGGTCACCTACAGTCATAACACTGAGTGGTCCTGGGGTCTGGTCTGGTCACCTACAGTCATAACACTGAGTGGTCCTGGCGTCTGGTCTGGTCCCCTACAGTCATAACACTGAGTGGTCCTCTACAGTCATAACACTGAGTGGTCCTGGGGTCTGGTCTGGTCCCCTACAGTCATAACACTGAGTGGTCCTCTACAGTCATAACACTGAGTGGTCCTGGGGTCTGGTCACCTACAGTACTAACACTGAGTGCATTAGGCATCTAACGGCTCTATTTAATCAGATCCGTCATCTGCATAGCGGTTGTTTTGGCAGCGTCGGAAGTGGAACTACATTAGAGCTGTCAAATCCACAAGCGGCTCCTGGCATTATATCTAAAGCTGTCATTGGCTGCACGGAGTCACATTAAGAGAAATCCCATGCAGCCTTGTTAACCAGTTGGAACACTGGAATGAGAGATGTAATCTACACCTCCATTAGGCTGATAGAAATCCTCATTATTTAATTGAATGATGTTGTGTCATTATTTCTATATAGTCTACACTTGAACTTCTAACGCGAGTGGGACAGGTGTGGCTTCATGACACCGATCTGACAGCTCCAAAACATCAGCTATGCAGGTGTCTGCTATGCCGGTTAACGCTTGATCTGAATGAATATTGGCCTAAGTGTACGTGGAGGCAGAGGCTTTGGCAAGCAGAAACTCTGAAACACAACCATTATTCCCAGCTACCCCTTCAGCATGCCACTCTACACTATCAGTCCCGTCTCCGTGAGTGAAGAGGAGAGAGATGTCAACTCCTTAGAATGCTCAAATAGTCTCCATTGCCGTGGGAATAGAGTACTGTCAATGGAATAATTACTTATCTCTTTTCCTCACTTACAGGTTAAAGGTTAATCATTAGTCACTCATCAACCCACCTACCCTCCTGCCTGCATAGCATAGCATAGATAGATAGATTCTGATTAGTGAAGCCGAATCTCATCTCTCACAAGTCAATGCCCTGGAATGTGATACCTACCTCTTCTCATTCACCAGTTTTTTCTCTCTTCATATTTCAGGTTATATTACATTTATCTAAGATGCTGAAGGACAAACACACATACCAGTGGTTTGAGGCTATGACACTGTTGGACTGGGTCCAAGAAGTAAGTACATTCCTGAGTATCAGCCCCTAGATCTGGGTCTACTATTAGAAGAAGATGTTAAGTAGCGTTCTCCAAGACAGAATGCCTTAACTCCACTACTGCAGACATACTGTAGCCTACGATGTAATGTATGTTTGCCTTGACCCTACTGCACTAACTATCTGTGTTGTAAGTGATGTCACTACAGCTTCCTGGAATACAACACTGTCTACAATACTACCGTGCAGCTCCTTGCAAGAAAACACGTGAATACACCAAGAAACATATACTGTGTGGTACAGCAAGCTCCTTGAAAACATCATGGGCAGACCTGGCATAGCACAGGAAATGCATGAGTGATGTGGTAATGATTATGGTGCGGTCCAGAATGGGACTGTTGTCATGTGTGAGCTTTACAATGAGAGTGTGATGAGAGCTCTGCAGAGACGTGAAAGCCTTATCCAGCTAGACAGATGACCAGGGTGTACACACACACCCCTCCATGCCTCTCCTAGCTGTCTATAGCTCCTTATTTTACTGATAAGAGGGGTTGGCCTCGTGACAGAAGCATGCAGGCATGTCAGAGTGATGGGGAGGAATGTAGGACCAGCACTTGGTCAGTAAGCAGAGAGAAGGGTTGGAATGCAGTGGTGTAAAGTACTTAATATACTACTTGAGTAGTTTCTTTGGGTATCTGTAATTTACTTTTTATATTTTTGACAACTTTTATTTTTACTTCACCACATTCCTAAAGAAAATAAATGTACTTTTTACTCTATACATTTTCCCTGTCACCCAAAAGTACTGGTTACATTTTGAATGCTTAGCAGGACAAGGAAATGGTCCAATTCACGCACTTATCAAGAGGACATCCCTGGTCATCCCTACTGCCTCTGATCTGGCGGACTCACTAAACACACATGCTTAGTTTGTAAATGATGTCTGAGTCCCAGGTCATGGTAACATGGTAACAGGTATAACAGCTAAGTCCCAGGTCATGGTAACATGGTAACAGGTATAACAGCTAAATCCCAGGTCATGGTAACAGGTATAACAGCTAAGTCCCAGTCATGGTAACAGGTATAACAGCTAAGTCCCAGTCATGGTAACAGGTATAACAGCTTAGTCCCAGGTCATGGTAACAGGTATAACAGCTAAGTCCCAGGTCATGGTAACAGGTATAACAGCTAAGTCCCAGTCATGGTAACAGGTATAACAGCTAAGTCCCAGGTCATGGTAACATGGTAACAGGTATAACAGCTAAGTCCCAGGTCATGGTAACAGGTATAACAGCTAAGTCCCAGTCATGGTAACAGGTATAACAGCTAAGTCCCAGGTCATGGTAACATGGTAACAGGTATAACAGCTAAGTCCCAGGTATGGTAACAGGTATAACAGCTAACTCCCAAGTCATGGTAACAGGTATAACATCTAAGTCCCAGTCATGGTAACAGGTATAACAGCTAAGTCCCAGGTCATGGTAACATGGTAACAGGTATAACAGCTAAGTCCCAGGTCATGGTAACATGGTAACAGGTACAACAGCTAAGTCCCAGGTCATGGTAACATGGTAACAGGTACAACAGCTAAGTCTCAGGTCATGGTAACAGGTATAACAGCTAAGTCCCAGTCATGGTAACAGGTATAACAGCTAAGTCCCAGTCATGGTAACAGGTATAACAGCTAAGTCCCAGGTCATGGTAACAGGTGTAACAGCTAAGTCCCAGTCATGGTAACAGGTATAACAGCTAAGTCTCAGGTCATGGTAACATGGTAACAGGTATAACAGCTAAGTCCCAGTCATGGTAACAGGTATAACAGCTAAGTCCCAGGTCATGGTGACATGGTAACAGGTATAACAGCTAAGTCTCAGGTCATGGTAACATGGTAACAGGTACAACAGCTAAGTCCCAGGTCATGGTAACATGGTAACAGGTATAACAGCTAAGTCCTAGGTCATGGTAACAGGTATAACAGCTAAGTCCCAGGTAATGGTAACATGGTAACAGGTATAACAGCTAAGTCCCAGGTCATGGTAACAGGTATAACAGCTAAGTCCCAGGTCATGGTAACATGGTAACAGGTATAACAGCTTAGTCCCAGGTCATGGTAACATGGTAACAGGTACAACAGCTAAGTCCCAGGTCATGGTAACATGGTAACAGGTATAACAGCTAAGTCCTAGGTCATGGTAACATGGTAACAGGTATAACAGCTAAGTCCCAGGTAATGGTAACATGGTAACAGGTATAACAGCTAAGTCCCAGGTCATGGTAACATGGTAACAGGTATAACAGCTAAGTCCCAGATCATGGTAACATGGTAACAGGTATAACAGCTAAGTCCCAGGTCATGGTAACATGGTAACAGGTATAACAGCTTAGTCCCAGGTCATGGTAACATGGTAACAGGTATAACAGCTAAGTCCCAGGTCATGGTAACAGGTATAACAGCTAAGTCCCAGGTCATGGTAACATGTATAACAGCTAAGTCCCAGGTCATGGTAACATGTATAACAGCTAAGTCCCAGTCATGGTAACAGGTATAACAGCTAAGTCCCAGTCATGGTAACAGGTATAACAGCTAAGTCCCAGGTCATGGTAACATGGTAACAGGTACAACAGCTAAGTCCCAGGTCATGGTAACAGGTATAACAGCTAAGTCCCAGGTAATGGTAACATGGTAACAGGTATAACAGCTAAGTCCCAGGTCATGGTAACAGGTATAACAGCTAAGTCCCAGGTCATGGTAACATGGTAACAGGTATAACAGCTAAGTCCCAGATCATGGTAACATGGTAACAGGTATAACAGCTAAGTCCCAGGTCATGGTAACATGGTAACAGGTATAACAGCTTAGTCCCAGGTCATGGTAACATGGTAACAGGTATAACAGCTAAGTCCCAGGTCATGGTAACAGGTATAACAGCTAAGTACCAGGTCATGGTAACATGTATAACAGCTAAGTCCCAGGTCATGGTAACATGTATAACAGCTAAGTCCCAGTCATGGTAACAGGTATAACAGCTAAGTCCCAGTCATGGTAACATGGTAACAGGTATAACAGCTAAGTCCCAGGTCATGGTAACATGGTAACAGGTATAACAGCTAAGTCCCAGGTATGGTAACAGGTATAACATCTAAGTCCCAGTCATGGTAACAGGTATAACAGCTAAGTCCCAGGTCATGGTAACAGGTATAACAGCTAAGTCCCAGTCATGGTAACAGGTATAACAGCTAAGTCCCAGTCATGGTAACAGGTATAACAGCTTAGTCCCAGGTCATGGTAACAGGTATAACAGCTAAGTCCCAGGTCATGGTAACAGGTATAACAGCTAAGTCCCAGTCATGGTAACAGGTATAACAGCTAAGTCCCAGGTCATGGTAACATGGTAACAGGTATAACAGCTAAGTCCCAGGTATGGTAACAGGTATAACAGCTAACTCCCAAGTCATGGTAACAGGTATAACATCTAAGTCCCAGTCATGGTAACAGGTATAACAGCTAAGTCCCAGGTCATGGTAACATGGTAACAGGTATAACAGCTAAGTCCCAGGTCATGGTAACATGGTAACAGGTATAACAGCTAAGTCCCAGGTCATGGTAACATGGTAACAGGTATAACATCTAAGTCCCAGTCATGGTAACAGGTATAACAGCTAAGTCCCAGGTCATGGTAACATGGTAACAGGTACAACAGCTAAGTCCCAGGTCATGGTAACAGGTATAACAGCTAAGTCCCAGTCATGGTAA
>NC_139992.1:77060370-77075370 GCF_964263955.1 Coregonus lavaretus | reverse complement strand
AATCCCTGCTGCAGTGTGTGCAAACCTGGTCAAGACCTACAGGAAACGTATGATCTCTGTAATTGCAAACAAAGGTTTCTGTACCAAATATTAAGTTCTGCTTTTCTGATGTATCAAATACTTATGTCATGCAATAAAATGCTAATTAATTACTTAAAAATCATACAATGTGATTTTCTGGAATTTTGTTTTCGATTCCGTCTCTCACAGTTGAAGTGTACCTATGATAAAAAAATTACAGACCTCTACATGCTTTGTAAGTAGGAAAACCTGCAAAATCGGCAGTGTATCAAATACTTGTTCTCCCCACTGTATATCCTCCTGTGTTAAATTATATACTGTAGCCTACACCTATATCCTCATGTGTTAAATACCCCTCCTTCTCCTTTATCTTCTCAAGAACCCTTGGAAAAATAGTTGGAGCAAAAGAATGCCATTACTCAGTGAGAAATATGGTCTGGCCTGGTCTGTGAAATGTCTTCTTCCTGCTGGCTATCAGAGAAAACAAAGCTAGCAGCTATAATAAAGTTGTTTGACAACTAGCTAGTGTAAGAGGAACATGGTGGATGTGTAGATGTAGGAACATGGAGAACAGGACACATGGAGTACTTCTTTTCTTTGCTGGGGGAGACTTTTACTAGAGTCAGTATGGGAAGAGTTTAATAGACGCACGTAGGAACACCCTTAACTTTTAAATTGAGCTGTTTATTTGAGATGATGCAGAAAGAATGCTGCTATGGAGGAGATATTCTGAAAACTTGGAGTTTCCTCACTCTCCTGACTACAAACATGACTTCCACTGCAATACGCAGTGGAGACCAATGCTATTATACATTCTGAAATAGTTTTTATAAACTATAACAGCAGATCTGTGATGGTTCTTAAGATGGTAACAAACAAAATAATTACTCAGGTTGAACCATCTATAACAAGATAGTAACTATAGTACAATAATAACATCAATATCAATAGACAGTAGCAAAATAAAGCTTAAATAACATAATACTTTATCATAAGATAACAATATCTAGTCAAGTTTTCCTATAGTAATATGTCCTATTTTAACAAACAGATGTAGGCTAACATCTGTTTTGTCTAGTTAGGCAGAGGGCAGCTTGGGGGTTCTTAGACCTGTTGAGACTTGATGACACCCCTTTCTTTTCCATTCAATTCTACGTAGCTGTGTGTGTGTTTTCGGTCTTACGATTCCCTGAGAGTCACTTGTGTGTTTATGACCTGTTCCTTACTGTTGTTGAACTTTAACCTCTTCAGTCCCTTATACACACACATACCGCTAACCCTGATTTCATACGAGGCAGGTCCCCTTCCAGTTATTAAAGCAGACCTGTACACACCCTCTGCCCATAAAATAAAGCCATACAAAGTTTCTATATTTTGGAAAAATCAAAACAGAAGCATGATAAAAAGAAATCCAACGAAAATACTAACATAGTATAATTTTTCAGCACTGTAAAATCCAGTTAAAAAATACAATTTCAGTCCATACAATACAGAAAAATGCAAAACAATACTCAACAAGACTGTGGGTTGTTATGGTAACACCCTGGGCCCTTAGCCATAAAGACCCCTGACCTTTCAGAAGCATTCATTGGGTGATTTGGATTTATTTTGATGAGCTATCCGTTGGCATATGTGACATTTCCACAGTGGGGCTCCATTGATTTCTCAACAGTAATACGTTTCAGTCTGTTTGGGTTTCCCGGACGCCACCCGGTTGTTTAAATGTCTTGGGCTGTGTCCCAAATGGCACCATATTCCTTATGTAGTGCACTCCTTTTGACAAAGGGCCCATAGAGCTGCGTTCGAAACTAGGCAATAGGGTACCATTTGGAACACAGACGCAGACATTTAAACAACCGTGTGGTGTTCGAGAAACCCAAACAAACTTAGAGAAACCCAAACAGACTGAAACATATTATTGCCTGGGTTATTTCTGTTCCAAAGTGTCACTGAAGGTTACACCCTCTCACCAAGCCACGCTTCATAGGGCACATATAATTGGGCCAGCAGCACACAGGCTGTAGAAAGAGAAGGACATCTATATGTAACACTTACAGTGAGCTAACACTTTGCAGTTCTATCAAGGTTGTACAGTGCCAGCTACAATGGCTGTAATGACTTTCAGCTACAATGGCTGTAATGACTTTCAGCTACAATGGCTGTAATGACTTTCAACTACAATGGCTGTAATGACTTTCAACTACAATGGCTGTAATGACTTTCAGCTACAATGGCTGTAATGACTTTCAACTACAATGGCTGTAATGACTTTCAACTACAATGGCTGTAATGACTTTCAGCTACAATGGCTGTAATGACTTTCAACTACAATGGCTTTAATGACTTTCAACTACAATGGCTGTGATGACTTTCAACTACAATGGCTGTAATGACTTTCAACTACAATGGCTGTAATGACTTTCAGCTACAATGGCTGTAATGACTTTCAACTACAATGGCTTTAATGACTTTCAACTACAATGGCTGTGATGACTTTCAACTACAATGGCTGTAATGACTTTCAACTACAATGGCTGTAATGACTTTCAGCTACAATGGCTGTAATGACTTTCAACTACAATGGCTGTAATGACTTTCAACTACAATGGCTGTAATGACTTTCAACTACAATGGCTGTAATGACTTTCAACTACAATGGCTGTAATGACTTTCAACTACAATGGCTGTAATGACTTTCAGCTACAATGGCTGTAATGACTTTCAGCTACAATGGCTGTAATAATTTCAGCTGCAATGGTTGTAATGACATTCAGCTACAATGGCTGTAATGACTTCCAACTACAATGTGTTGAACTGTATATCTTCCCAACTTAAAGCTGAACTTCTTAGGTTACCTGAAACATAACATTCCTTTTACCCTTCCAAACATTCTTTCCATTTTACCTTTTTTCAACTCTACCTCTCTCTACTACCCATTTATTTTCCCAGCTACACTAAGCTACTATCTCTCACTTTCTCTTTCTATCTTTCTCTCTCTCTCTTTCTCTGTCTCTTTCTCTCGGTCTCTTTCTCTCTCTCTCTCTTTCTATCTTTCTCTCTCTCTCTTTATCTTTCTCTCTTTCTCCCTCTCTCTCTCTCTCTCTCTCTCTGCCCCCTATTTTTTCTCTCCACTCTGAGTCTTCAGTCTGGGGAGGAAGGGGTGTAACAGTCTGGTCCAGCACCCAACTTCCATCCACAAACAAGACCTCTACAACCAACCCATTAACCCTTACCACTAACTCACTCTGTTAGAACTACACGTCTATCTACCCCCTTCTTTTTTTCAGTATTTCCCTTTCCAAAACGACTACAGTTCCATTACATATGGCCTACACATGACCTAGTCATGTAGACTTGAGGGCTTGTAGCCACAACTCTGTGAATCTCCTTAAGTTTTGACTACACGTCTATCCACCCTCCAGCCGTTCTGTCTTTCAGTCCCATTTCCAAAACAACTACAGCTCTACTGTGAAACCAAATGGTTACGTACATGAACAAGTCCAAGTCGTTTAGACTCAGGAGAGTGCGTGGTCACAGCTCCGTGAATCGTCTCCCTATAGTTTTGTCTAATGTGGGGAGTTTTGTTGGTTATTGTTGGTTATCGAACTGTTCCTCCATTAACCAGGAAATACAGTACTTGATAACATAGCACTAATAAAGGCACTTCCTTTGGACGGCCCATACAGTTGAGTTATCCCAATACACATTGTTTGCTCTTTAACTTTCCCACTGTGATAGGTGTCCTGATGGATTATGAGGAATATCACGTATGGCATTCATGTCAATTCAATCAAGTAATACTATTATTCAGTATCATTTCTTGAAGGGTACATACAGTAGATACGTCTTGAAATGACCAAAACACACTGGCAATATTTGTCTGTTTCAACAATATAATAACTCAATGGATAACACATGGGCCTAACTGTCCATTACATTGAGATAACATGAACATTAGGCCTAACTGTCCATTACGTTGAGATAAGTACATAGATTCAAAAACAACAGTCCTTCTTCTAAAGGTGCTTAAGGAAACCTAATGGAGATTTTCCATGAGCTTCACCCCAGCATGGTTTGTGTCTCTGAGAGACATATAATACAATACTTATTTGGCTCTATTAAACATGTAAACATTTACAGCAGCACTGTCTCTGAGATGGTAGATTCAGTACATTAAGGTGGCTGGGACGCCCAGTTCACAACATACTTGGCCAGTCCTAACCCAGAAATGAGGGTTCAAGTGTGTGTGTGTGTGTGTGTGTGTGTGTGTGTGTGTGTGTGTCCTTCCCATGTCCCTTCCCTTCCTATCCTCCTAACTCCACCTCCCCTAGGTCAGTTTGCTGCTGATGTCCAGGGCGTGTTGGTAGACCTGGGTCATATCATCCATGTCCCCAAGCAGAGAGAAGCTGCCGTCGTCCCCAGGAGACCCTGGTGTCCCTCGGGTCCCCACCTTCCCCCCATGGAGCCCCCCTGCAGCCGTCTGGAGGCCCCGTCTGAAGCCTGCCAGCTGGAGTAGATCCTCAGCCGACATACAGGCCCTGACGTTGGGCTGCGGGGACGAGGAAGGCCAGTCCATCCCCATGAAGGGAGGAATATTGGAGAGACCCATCTCCTCACAGACAATACTGGAGGGTCTGCTCTGGCTGCGAGAGAGGCCTGAGTCCCCCTGAGTTTCCCCGTGGTAGCCCATATTGGACAAGCCACTGTGGAAGGAAGTGGAGTTGCCGTACTTCCCGTTGCGCTTCAATATGCCCTTTCTCCCCATGGACCTCTTTGTTGGTGAGCTAGCGGGTGGGGCCATGGAGGTGCTGCCCCCTAGCAGTTCAGAGGACTCACTGTGCTCCGGGGAGGAGTAGTAGCCAGACTCCCGCTGCTGGTTGTTCTTCAGGATGCCCTTCTTGGGGAGGGTGGGCAGCATCTTGGCCGGCGAGACCCCCAGGCGATCCTGATCATCGTCCTCCTCCTCATCCCTCTCGGGGCTGGAGGGCAGCTCCCCTCCCTCGTGGAAGTGCAGGGAGCGACTCAGCTCGATCTCCCCCAGGCTGTGGGACCTCTGCTCGGACACACGCATCTTGAGGATCCCCTTGGGCCTCTTCAGCCCTGGTTTGTCTTTGTCTTTGTCTTCCCCCGTGGTGCGATGGTGGAGCGCTCCGCTGTCATTCTCCTTCATGGACTTCCTCAGGCGCTGGCGGCCAGCATGGGGGTTTACGGCGGGGGGTTCCGAGCGGGGAGGCTTGACCGGCGCCACCCTGGGCGACTCTGTGGTGCGGTTCTGCCAGTCGATAAAGCGTGCTAGTGTTGGAGAAGAGGCGCAGCCACTGTTGTCCTTCTGGACGTCACAGTCACACACAGTGGTTTTCCAGCCCCAGTTGACCCACCAGTGGTTGGCGATGTCTTCCACCGTGGCTCGACGCTCCGGGTTAACCATCAACATCCAGCGGATCAGACCACGAGCATCTGGGCGAGAGGGAAGGTGAGGAGGACAGAGACTTTAGCAGCAATCTATGGCCTTGTTTAACAATTCCTGCTCCAGAGAAGTACATAGTGTACAGGCTTAGAGTAATAACTCCTGATTCAGATAATCAAACTCTGGGTGATTATTAGAGTAATAACTCCTGATTCAGATAATCAAACTCTGGGTGATTATTAGAGTAATAACTCCTGATTCAGATAATCAAACTCTGGGTGATTATTAGAGTAATAACTCCTGATTCAGATAATCAAGCTCTGGGTGATTATTAGAGTAATAACTCTTGATTCAGATAATCAAACTCTGGGTGATTATTAGAGTAATAACTCCTGATTCAGATAATCAAACTGGGTGATTATTAGAGTAATAACTCCTGATTCCGCTAATCAAACTCTGGGTGATTATTAGAGTAATAACTCCTGATTCAGATAATCAAACTCTGGGTGATTATTAGAGTAATAACTCCTGATTCAGATAATCAAACTCTGGGTGATTATTAGAGTAATAACTCCTGATTCCGCTAATCAAACTCTGGGTGATTATTAGAGTAATAACTCCTGATTCAGATAATCAAACTCTGGGTGATTATTAGAGTAATAACTCCTTATTCAGATAATCAAACTCTGGGTGATTATTAGAGTAATAACACCTCATTCCGCTAATCAAACTCTGGGTGATTATTAGAGTAATAACTCCTGATTCAGATAATCAAACTCTGGGTGATTATTAGAGTAATAACTCCTGATTCCGCTAATCAAACTCTGGGTGATTATTAGAGTAATAACACCTCATTCCGCTAATCAAACTCTGGGTGATTAGTCTATTATTGAATCAGGTGTTTTAGTTCTTGACTTGAAACAAAAGCCAATATACAGTATGACATTGGTAGAGAGATAGAGAGAGAGAGAGCGGAGACAGCTACAGTCAAACTAATACCTGAGGACTGTGTAGGTTCCCTGTACTCTCCGTTGGTGATCTGGCGGATGAGTTTATTGTGGTCTTCCCCATCGAAGGGCATGGTCCCATAGACCAGGGTGTAGAGAAGCACTCCCAGGGCCCAACTGTCTACCTGGAAACACAACACACTGGCAGTTACAATACTGTCTACCTGGAAACACAACACACTGGCAGTTACAATACTGTCTACCTGGAAACACAACACACTGGCAGTTACAATACTGTCTACCTGGAAACACAACACACTGGCAGTTACAATACTGTCTACCTGGAAACACAACACACTGGCAGTTACAATACTGTCTACCTGGAAACACAACACACTGGCAGTTACAATACTGTCTACCTGGAAACACAACACACTGGCAGTTACAATACTGTCTACCTGGAAACACAACACACTGGCAGTTACAATACTGTCTACCTGGAAACACAACACACTGGCAGTTACAATCCTGTCTACCTGGAAACACAACACACTGGCAGTTACAATACTGTCTACCTGGAAACACAACACACTGGTAGCTACAATCCTGTTTACCTCGAATCACAACACACTGGCAGTTACAATACAACACCCTTGTGATATGTAGACAACACATCATTTCTCCAAAGCTTTCTTGTATGGTGGCCTCAGTAGCACACAGACCTCGAGGCTGCTGATTTACTACTGTTAGTTTGTGATTACACTTCCCACTGTTTTCACACCCCTCTGCTGGCTAAGATAACAACCCTTTAATGTATTTTAACACGACAAATAAAATATTCTGTTTCTTCTCCAAACATTCCGTTCTTTGCACACTGATTGCGGTCGTAAAAGCCATGGCAAGGTCTGTGACTTAAGTGATTGGGTTCTGTTCTGATGAGGTTGCCTTTGGCTCTGAGGTATAAACCTTAGGCTCCGTCCCAAACGACAGCCTATTCCCTATGTAGTGACCAGGGCTCATAGAGAATAGGGTGCCATTTGGGACACAGACTGTATTCTCTGATTAGCTGAGATAATCTCCAGGAATCACAGTGTTCTGTAAATGACAGCTAGCTGGGAAACAATGAACGATTAGTCTATGGGGAAGTCTACTCCCCTGACTCCATAACCTCAGAATGTGTGTGTGTGTGTGTGTGTGTGTGTGTGTGTGTGTGTGTGTGTGTGTGTGTGTGTGTGTGTGTGTGTGTGTGTGTGTGTGTGTGTGTGTGTGCGTCTAGAACTGTGATTGTTGGCTGGGACTCTGTCGGTCGCCACCTCTTTGACCAACTGTGTCAAACCGAGGAAGGGCTTTTCTCAGGAAGCTAATGGAGGTGGGACTAGGGGAGGGGTGACACGGGGTCAGTGGGTGTAAGGGCCATTATGTAAGATTTACTGTAGGGTGGGAGAGGGGGTGCTCCTAATCAGTCATTAAATTATGGGACTCAGTGAAATCCTGAAGTCACAGTCATTCTGGGTCTATGTTTGGTAAAATGTTGAGACTCCTTTCAGATGACTGGTCTGACCTGGGATGGCTGTTGGGGAAGTGGCTGTGTTGGGCCTGACAGGATGTGCGTGCGTGCGTGTGTGTGTGTGTGAGTGAGTGAGTGAGTGAGTAAACTTCCTCCAAGACAGGAACAGTGTTCACTACCTTCCCTTGTCAGCTTAAGGACAGACACTTATAGGAGCAGAAGACCCAGGCAGCAGGAGCATGTTTTGGGATGGGGGTTCCCTTCAGTGTTTCCCCTATCCAACCATTAGAGGGAATATGGTCTGGGGATTTTCCACTGGTGAGAATCCGGTAGTTTAGATTTGTATCTTACTTCCATGAGCCTCAGAGAGAGTATGATTACAGCAGATTCAGTCCAGCAGATCACAAGGCCTAAAATAAGACTGTCTGGGTTTCAGAATGACAGAGATCAGAAGTGGAGAGAAGCATTTCCCTTGTTCCCTAGGATGTGGTCTATTCGTGGCTTACCCTGTGTGTGTGTGTGTGTGTGTGTGTGTGTGTGTACCTCTGGACCGTGGTAGGGCCTGCCGTTGACGATCTCTGGTGAGGCGTACAGAGGGCTGCCACAGAACGTCTGAAGGAGCTTGTCTTTGTGGTAAAGGTTGGACAGACCAAAGTCAGCAATCTGGAGGAGGGAAGAGCATGACAATCAACGTTAAATGACCCTGGAATAAGACTCGCAGATCCCTGATTGCACCTTTAAAAGAGACCGTCCTGCTCCTATCCCTAAGGTGTTGAAATACAGCGTGTGAAAGATAAGAGATGGAAATCTCTACGAGGTGAAAGATCTTACCTTGATATTACAGTTTTCATCCAGTAGCACGTTTTCCAGTTTTAAATCCCTGTGCACGACTCCGTTCTACAAAGACAAAACAGGACAGGTCTGATTAAACTGTGACCCATTTACACACACACACACACACCTTTCTTCTGTCTACCATTTTTGGTGAGCTCATCTGCAATGGTTATTTTCAAGTGGCACATGTTCTATATAAATCCAGCATCTTTAATTAATCTCGATGATAAAATGTATTCTCATAAACATCTCTTGTGTTGTTGGGTGACACACTAAACAGCTGTTAAACATGTGGGACACAGAATCTGCATCTCAAACGGCACCCTATTCCCTACATAGTGCGCTACTTTTGACCAGAGACCTATGGGCCCAGGTCAAAATGAACGCAGTATGCAGGGATCAGGGAGTCATTTGGAATCCTCCTGAGTGGCGCAGTGGTCTAAGGCACTGCATCGCAGTGCTAGCTGTGCCACTAGAGATCCTGGTTCGAATCCAGGCTCTGCTGTAGCCGGCCGCAACCGGGAGACCAATGGGGCGGCGCACAATTGGCCCAGCGTCGTCCAGGGTAGGGGAGGGAATGGCCGGCAGGGAGGTAGCTCAGTTGGTAGAGCATGGCGTTTGCAACGCCAGGGTTGTGGGTTCGATTCCCACGGGGGGCCAGTATGAAAATAAAAAAGAATAATGTATGCACTAACTGTAAGTCGCTCTGGATAAGAGCGTCTGCTAAATGACGTAAATGTAAATGTAAATGAATGCAACCAGTGATAGGAAGTGTGGTCATGGTTCAATATGAACCAGAAGAACCACATTAACAGTTAGGCCATGCACTGTGTGTTAATAATTCACTTAACCATTGAAGGCAGATGTACATGCTCAAAGAAAGATGTGGGCAAACGCTCTCTCTCTCTTTTTCTTTATCTCCCTCCCTCCCTCCCTCCCTCCATCTCTAGGGAGGAAGCAGGGGAAGTCTATACTCTGCCACCCTTCCTTCAGTCTGTCACTGCAGCGCTGCCCTGTCCTGATCTATTGTATCTCTATGTCCGGCTCATCCCTCCTCACCATGTCACGGTTGCCCCCGACAACTCCCTCACTACGATGTCACGGATGCCCCCGACAACTCCCTCCTCACGATGTCACCAGCAACTGTAGCCAGCCCTGTCAGTCAGTCAGCCTCTCCCAGCTGGCACCCTAGTCCATATATAGTGCACACTTTCTTGACCAGGGCCCATAGTAGTGCACTATATCGGGAATAGGGTGCCATTTGGGATGCAGCCTCAGTCTCTCCCAGCTGGGGATATGACATCACTCCACCATGGCCTACAGCGATGACATCAGTCATAGCCTCCAGCTGTAGGGTCTGTGGAGGACAAAGGGCCAACCCTCTCTGTGTCTCCCCAGGGAGCAGTACTCAACCTGGAGGTGGAGAGGGCCTGGGGGAAGGGGGGGATGGAGGAGTGGGGGAGGCTGGGGGATGGGCTGCTACATGGGCACAGAAGGACAATTATGTGTCTTACTGTGTGAGCTAACTCTGCTCTGCTGTAGGGTACTGTCCCCTTTAACTCTGCTCTGCTGTAGGGTACTGTCCCCTTTAACTCTGCTCTGCTGTAGGGTACTGTCCCCTTTAACTCTAGTCTGCTGTAGGGTACTGTCCCCTTTAACTCTAGTCTGCTGTAGGGTGCTGTACCCTTTAACTCTAGTCTGCTGTAGGGTACTGTACCCTTTAACTCTGCTCTGCTGTAGGGTACTGTACCCTTTAACTCTGCTCTGTTGTAGGGTACTGTACCCTTTAACTCTAGTCTGCTGTAGGGTACTGTACCCTTTAACTCTGCTCTGCTGTAGGGTACTGTACCCTTTAACTCTGCTCTGCTGTAGGGTACTGTACCCTTTAACTCTGCTCTGCTGTAGGGTACTGTACCCTTTAACTCTAGTCTGCTGTAGGGTACTGTACCCTTTAACTCTAGTCTGCTGTAGGGTACTGTATCCTTTAACTCTGCTCTGCTGTAGGGTACTGTCCCCTTTAACTCTGCTCTGCTGTAGGGTACTGTACCCTTTAACTCTGCTCTGCTGTAGGGTACTGTACCCTTTAACTCTAGTCTGCTGTAGGGTACTGTCCCCTTTAACTCTGCTCTGCTGTAGGGTACTGTACCCTTTAACTCTAGTCTGCTGTAGGGTACTGTATCCTTTAACTCTGCTCTGCTGTAGGGTACTGTACCCTTTAACTCTGCTCTGCTGTAGGGTACTGTACCCTTTAACTCTGCTCTGCTGTAGGGTACTGTCCCCTTTAACTCTGCTCTGCTGTAGGGTACTGTCCCCTTTAACTCTAGTCTGCTGTAGGGTACTGTCCCCTTTAACTCTAGTCTGCTGTAGGGTGCTGTACCCTTTAACTCTAGTCTGCTGTAGGGTACTGTACCCTTTAACTCTGCTCTGCTGTAGGGTACTGTACCCTTTAACTCTGCTCTGTTGTAGGGTACTGTACCCTTTAACTCTAGTCTGCTGTAGGGTACTGTACCCTTTAACTCTGCTCTGCTGTAGGGTACTGTACCCTTTAACTCTGCTCTGCTGTAGGGTACTGTACCCTTTAACTCTGCTCTGCTGTAGGGTACTGTACCCTTTAACTCTGCTCTGCTGTAGGGTACTGTCCCCTTTAACTCTGCTCTGCTGTAGGGTACTGTCCCCTTTAACTCTAGTCTGCTGTAGGGTACTGTCCCCTTTAACTCTAGTCTGCTGTAGGGTGCTGTACCCTTTAACTCTAGTCTGCTGTAGGGTACTGTACCCTTTAACTCTGCTCTGCTGTAGGGTACTGTACCCTTTAACTCTGCTCTGTTGTAGGGTACTGTACCCTTTAACTCTAGTCTGCTGTAGGGTACTGTACCCTTTAACTCTGCTCTGCTGTAGGGTACTGTACCCTTTAACTCTGCTCTGCTGTAGGGTACTGTACCCTTTAACTCTGCTCTGCTGTAGGGTACTGTACCCTTTAACTCTAGTCTGCTGTAGGGTACTGTACCCTTTAACTCTAGTCTGCTGTAGGGTACTGTATCCTTTAACTCTGCTCTGCTGTAGGGTACTGTCCCCTTTAACTCTGCTCTGCTGTAGGGTACTGTACCCTTTAACTCTGCTCTGCTGTAGGGTACTGTACCCTTTAACTCTAGTCTGCTGTAGGGTACTGTCCCCTTTAACTCTGCTCTGCTGTAGGGTACTGTACCCTTTAACTCTAGTCTGCTGTAGGGTACTGTATCCTTTAACTCTGCTCTGCTGTAGGGTACTGTACCCTTTAACTCTGCTCTGCTGTAGGGTACTGTACCCTTTAACTCTGCTCTGCTGTAGGGTACTGTACCCTTTAACTCTGCTCTGCTGTAGGGTACTGTCCCCTTTAACTCTGCTCTGCTGTAGGGTACCTTTCCCCTTTAACTCTGCTCTGCTGTAGGGTACTGTCCCCTTTAACTCTGCTCTGCTGTAGGGTACTGTCCCCTTTAACTCTGCTCTGCTGTAGGGTACTGTCCCCTTTAACTCTAGTCTGCTGTAGGGTACTGTACCCTTTAACTCTAGTCTGCTGTAGGGTACTGTACCCTTTAACTCTGCTCTGCTGTAGGGTACTGTACCCTTTAACTCTGCTCTGCTGTAGGGTACTGTACCCTTTAACTCTAGTCTGCTGTAGGGTACTGTACCCTTTAACTCTGCTCTGCTGTAGGGTACTGTACCCTTTAACTCTGCTCTGCTGTAGGGTACTGTACCCTTTAACTCTAGTCTGCTGTAGGGTACTGTACCCTTTAACTCTAGTCTGCTGTAGGGTACTGTACCCTTTAACTCTGCTCTGCTGTAGGGTACTGTCCCCTTTAACTCTGCTCTGCTGTAGGGTACTGTACCCTTTAACTCTAGTCTGCTGTAGGGTACTGTACCCTTTAACTCTGCTCTGCTGTAGGGTACTGTACCCTTTAACTCTGCTCTGCTGTAGGGTACTGTACCCTTTAACTCTGCTCTGCTGTAGGGTACTGTCCCCTTTAACTCTAGTCTGCTGTAGGGTACTGTACCCTTTAACTCTGCTCTGCTGTAGGGTACTGTACCCTTTAACTCTGCTCTGCTGTAGGGTACTGTACCCTTTAACTCTGCTCTGCTGTAGGGTACTGTCCCCTTTAACTCTGCTCTGCTGTAGGGTACTGTACCCTTTAACTCTAGTCTGCTGTAGGGTACTGTACCCTTTAACTCTGCTCTGCTGTAGGGTACTGTCCCCTTTAACTCTGCTCTGCTGTAGGGTACTGTCCCCTTTAACTCTAGTCTGCTGTAGGGTACTGTACCCTTTAACTCTGCTCTGCTGTAGGGTACTGTACCCTTTAACTCTGCTCTGCTGTAGGGTACTGTACCTTTTAACTCTGCTCTGCTGTAGGGTACTGTACCCTTTAACTCTGCTCTGCTGTAGGGTACTGTACCCTTTAATTCTAGTCTGCTGTAGGGTACTGTACCCTTTAACTCTGCTCTGCTGTAGGGTACTGTACCTTTTAACTCTGCTCTGCTGTAGGGTACTGTACCCTTTAACTCTGCTCTGCTGTAGGGTACTGTACCCTTTAATTCTAGTCTGCTGTAGGGTACTGTACCCTTTAACTCTAGTCTGCTGTAGGGTACTGTACCCTTTAACTCTAGTCTGCTGTAGGGTACTGTCCCCTTTAACTCTAGTCTGCTGTAGGGTACTGTCCCCTTTAACTCTGCTCTGCTGTAGGGTACTGTCCCCTTTAACTCTGCTCTGCTGTAGGGTACTGTATCCTTTAACTCTGCTCTGCTGTAGGGTACTGTACCCTTTAATTCTAGTCTGCTGTAGGGTACTGTACCCTTTAATTCTGCTCTGCTGTAGGGTACTGTCCCCTTTAACTCTGCTCTGCTGTAGGGTACTGTCCCCTTTAACTCTGCTCTGCTGTAGGGTACTGTATCCTTTAACTCTGCTCTGCTGTAGGGTACTGTACCCTTTAACTCTGCTCTGCTGTAGGGTACTGTACCCTTTAACTCTGCTCTGCTGTAGGGTACTGTACCCTTTAACTCTAGTCTGCTGTAGGGTACTGTACCCTTTAACTCTGCTCTGCTGTAGGGTACTGTCCCCTTTAACTCTGCTCTGCTGTAGGGTACTGTCCCCTTTAACTCTGCTCTGCTGTAGGGTACTGTCCCCTTTAATTCTAGTCTGCTGTAGGGTACTGTCCCCTTTAACTCTGCTCTGCTGTAGGGTACTGTACCCTTTAACTCTGCTCTGCTGTAGGGTACTGTCCCCTTTAACTCTGCTCTGCTGTAGGGTACTGTCCCCTTTAACTCTGCTCTGCTGTAGGGTACTGTACCCTTTAACTCTGCTCTGCTGTAGGGTACTGTACCCTTTAACTCTGCTCTGCTGTAGGGTACTGTACCCTTTAACTCTGCTCTGCTGTAGGGTACTGTACCCTTTAACTCTGCTCTGCTGTAGGGTACTGTCCCCTTTAACTCTGCTCTGCTGTAGGGTACTGTACCCTTTAACTCTAGTCTGCTGTAGGGTACTGTACCCTTTAACTCTAGTCTGCTGTAGGGTACTGTACCCTTTAACTCTAGTCTGCTGTAGGGTACTGTACCCTTTAACTCTGCTCTGCTGTAGGGTACTGTACCCTTTAACTCTGCTCTGTTGTAGGGTACTGTACCCTTTAACTCTGCTCTGCTGTAGGGTACTGTACCCTTTAACTCTGCTCTGCTGTAGGGTACTGTACCCTTTAACTCTGCTCTGCTGTAGGGTACTGTCCCCTTTAACTCTGCTCTGCTGTAGGGTACTGTCCCCTTTAACTCTGCTCTGCTGTAGGGTACTGTCCCCTTTAACTCTGCTCTGCTGTAGGGTACTGTACCCTTTAACTCTAGTCTGCTGTAGGGTACTGTACCCTTTAACTCTGCTCTGCTGTAGGGTACTGTACCCTTTAACTCTGCTCTGCTGTAGGGTACTGTACCCTTTAACTTCGGTTTCCAACTACAGAGATTGGATGTGTGTGGGTTGGGATAGCTGCATAGCGCTTCCTTGTAAAAATGTCCTTTGGCTTAGGGCACAGATCTAGGATCAGCTCAGACTTCCCCAGGTCCTATCCTTTACCATACAGAAGAGAGTAAAACTGACCTCAGATCAGCATATCTCTTACCTTGTGACAATGGTGCACGGCGGAAACGATCTGCCTGAAGAAGTGTCGTGTCTCTCTCTCGCTCAGCCGCCGTCGCTCGCTGATGTAATCATACAGCTCGCCCTTACTGGCGTATTCCATCACGATCACTATCTTGTCCTTGTTCTCAAACACTGG